>NC_026001.2:17845040-18014475 GCF_000442705.2 Elaeis guineensis
TATATCAAAATGATAGTGATACTCTATAGTGATTTTATCATATTGGGGATGACCACGACCCCGAATATATGTGGCACCAAAATCAGAGATATCAATATCATATTTTTTTGAGAATAATATAACTTTTTATAAAAAGTTATTCCATCTATCATCTCTCAAATTTTGAATGAGTACTTTTGTATTTGAAATCAAATTCAAAGCATTCAAAATAACTTGGGACTTCTACTGTAGAGCTTGACAAAGGATATCAATGATCTCCATAATTTCTTTCATGAGATATAAAATAAATATGAATTCAAAAGATATGATCATTTTATAAGCAGCACTCTCATCTCCTCGCTGAGAGAAAGTGGATCATCTTTTATGATGTCTTCGAGAACACAATAAGTAGCAAAAAAACTCTTTATAAGACTGTATATAGAATCAAAATGAGAATTTCATTGAGTATCACCAAGATGCTTTAATGTGCTAATTTGATTAGCACCTCTTCCAATTTCAAGTTCACCAGAATCTATCAATTGGGCAATTTCAATAGCTTATGTGGCTTGTAATTCATCATGACATTTATTTGAAGAAGTTATAATATTGATGGTAAAAAATAAATTTGAAAAGAACTCATGCACTGAATGGATCTCTCTGGATGCAGTAACTAAAGCTAATTGAAGTTGATGAGTACAATAGTGAACATAATATGCACAAGGACAATCATTAAAAAACAATGCTCATAAACCTTTTCACTCACCATGCACGTTGCTAGCACCATCATATCCTTAACCATAGATGTTCTGAATATCAAGATTATGACGAGATAAAATCATTGATATTTCAAGTTTAAGTGTAATAGTTGTTGTATCTCTAACATGAGCAAGATCAAAAAAATACTCCTTTATAAACTTCTCTTTTTTTTTGATAAATTTATAAATCTCTCTTTATCAACAAATCTCAAAACAAGAGTCA
Organism: Elaeis guineensis; assembly: GCF_000442705.2. Taxonomy (NCBI): domain Eukaryota; kingdom Viridiplantae; phylum Streptophyta; class Magnoliopsida; order Arecales; family Arecaceae; genus Elaeis; species Elaeis guineensis. Next base: position 17,845,998 of record NC_026001.2, read on the forward strand.
TTTGTTTTCTCTTAGATTTATTACGTGCCTAATCAATAATAATACAAAATTTAGAATTTCTAATATTATCACAAATTTTATTTCCAACTTTACTCGCAAGAACATGTAAAATCTCCTTTTGAATCATAGGAGAAATATACTTAGCAGTAGGTGAAGCATTTTCAAGAACAACATTGACAACTTTATCATTATATAAAGCTAAAAATTTAATCATCTCAATAAAGTTATCTCGATTTGTGGAACTCGTGGATTCGTCGTGCCCCCTAAAAGCACACCATTAAAATACAAGCCAACGAACAATATGAATGAAAGTCTTGACTCGTAATATATTATTTTCAATTTATATAGCAGTCTACATGAGTATGATTTTATCAATATGCTGTGACCGATTCATTAAATCTAAATAAGCTCTCACTGCATTATTGTGTGGTGAGCATGAATCATCTCCAATATGATTTAGAAAAGCATAATTCTTTCCGTCATTAATTTTTTTCCAGTTTCTAAAATCTTGGATAGTAAGCACATCCCAACCAAGCCTCCTACATGCTTTTGCATTGAAATGATAATATGGTAAACAATATGCAGCATCTTTAGAAGGAGAATACTCAAGTCAAGAAGAGAATTGTGCAAACCATGAAGGCTGAAAATGACAAGAATTTTTTTCTGATCTAGAAAATAGATAATTCGACAAGCAAATTTGATATGAACCAACTTTTAAATAAGCTCTATGTATTTTATCACACTAATTTAATGGATATTGTCCAATTTGTGGACATAGCCCTGGATCACGCTTTAAAGAAGCAATATTAATTTCTTCAGCATCATTAGCATTGGAATTTAGATGGCATCCTTCATTCTCTACTTCAACTCTAGGTGACATAGGATGTTGTTCATCGTTCTCGATCTTAAGAGATTTTGAAGAATGTTGTTCCTCAATATTCATCGATTCAGGAGCTTCTTTTCTTTTTTTTTTTAAAAAAAATCTAATTTTTCTTGTTTACCCATGAATTCACACTTCAAAATTTCAAGTGATTAAATCCAATAAGACTTCCTACAAAAATTAAATTTGAGGTAAATTATATAGGTAGAGCAACAAAAAAAAAAATAATTTAATAGCTTACATAATTTCTAGACAAGTTACTAATTTGAAAGCTAAATATTTGAAATTATTAAACCAATAAAGATAAACTTACAGTAAAAAAAATTTGCTTTATAAGAATTAGAGCTCCAATATTTTAGAGTCCAAATACTATCAATTTCTTTTCTTCATCTCTTGTTCTTCAGCCTCTGCGGGCCAACCATATATTTTTTTTCGTCTCAATCATCTTTACTGTTGTTTTCAACGTGAGTGAGATGATGAATTAGAATGGTAAAATTTTTACTTGTGGCAGCTGGTATATGAAAAGACACGGCTTACTTTTTATTCCTACAGTCCCTCGAGGTGACGCATTAATTATCATTTTTGCCAATATAATATATTATATTAAAGATGGAAAGTAAACGAAGAAAGTGGGGACGTTGAATCACCTTCTATTCAAAAAAAACGATGGTCATAGAGTCTACATAATTTATTATATTTTTAATTTTTTTTAATTTTTTGTTTTTTAACTCTATTGTACTTTTAATCATTTTTTATAAATCTTTAACTAATTACTATATATAAATAAAAATTAGTAACTACTGATAAAAAAATAAATATAAATTTTGGGGGCCAAATGATATATATATATATATATATATATATATATATTACATTATATATATTAATAATATTTTGGCACCCCACACCCCAACACACCCCCCCTCAACTTTTGATGCGGCAAAGGTTATACACTAAGAGATATTACTAATGAAATTTCTTAAGTAAAAAGAGAAAGAAAGCATGCTGGCATTCTGGCATTTCAACACTTTTATACAGGGATCTGTCTTCTGATAGGTAAAATATTTATATGAGAATTTATAATTTTTTAGATAAATATTTTTTAAATAATATTTAGATAGAAAAATAATTTATTTATATTTTTTATATATAAAAAAATAATTTCAAAATTTATTATCCATATTCTTTTACATTATTATTTTTCTGGATAAGTTGGTAAAATTTATTCATATTTTTCATAATATCTCTTATACTTTTTAGATTTGATTAAGTTATTAAGCATTAAATGATGGAGACATTGAAAATGAGGATGGATATTTTAGGTACAGTATTAAATATCTATTTTACTGATCGATGAAAAAATGATTTAACTATCTCCTGGATGGATAAACTTATCCATCTTAAAAAGTGTGAGAACATAAGTAAATTGATCAATGAAAAAATTGACTAACTTTCTCATGATATTTACTCACAAAAGAACGATCCATAAAGAGCAGATTTCCTAGAAAAACTATCTAAAAAACTTATTTTCTTGAAATATATTATAATATATTAAGATATAATAATTATTATATGATAATTTTTTATTTCAAAATATTTATTATAATTATTAACTAATAATAAATGCATTGTATTATAAGAATATAATAATATATTATATTATTTATTATCATATTATTATATTATATTATATTATATTAATATATTATATTATAAAATTATATTATATTATATCATATTGATATTATGATAATACTATTTACTATCGTTATTATATTGTATATTTAATACATTATTTTTATACTTAAGGTAGTTTCTCGGTTATAAATAAATGTTAAATTCCCAGCGTCCTCCAACCAAAGTGTGCACGTGCCTATGCTCACAAACCAATGGAAGCTTCTCCTCTGAACATCCGTGGAAGAGACCAAGGCACGTGGCTTAAGTTTCTGACTTCAATTCGATTAACTTAACCCTCTAGAACATTAGACTTAAAAAACAATCTCCGAAAAAGACAAAGCGGATAGTTCTAAAATCTAATCCTCCAATGTGTCTCATCCTTAAGCCACCGTTTAATCTGAAAGTTTTGAGAAACAACCGAACTCAGACAGAGCGGCCGGACGTTGGAGAGAGGGGTTGGTGTAACTTCCCACACACAAATTAGGTAACCATTTCTCCCTTAAATTGCACCCTCGGACAAATAACAGCATCAATAATAAACGCTCTGGATCAAACTATCTCAAGAAAAGACTGTACAACTGACGGTAATGATGCAAATTACACGTAAGGTTAAAGTACTCTGACGGATCAACTTATTGAGAATCTGAGGCCCCCGGAAAGATTCGCCACTTAGCGATAGCGGGCCGTAAACCCTCAATAAAAACCCTTCTCTGTTTGCATTGTTTTCTTCGTTCTCGATCTCGATCTCTTCTCGGGTGGAGCGAGATAGATTTAGATCAATATTTCGATCCAGAGAGAAGGAGGAGGAGAGAGAAGAGATGGCGAGCAACAGCGGAGTGGATCTGGCGGACATTCCATCGGTAGATCTGATGACGGAGCTTCTCCGCCGCATGAAATGCGCCTCCAAGCCCGACAAGCGCCTCATCCTCGTCGGTATATAGATTTCCTCTGGATCTGATCTAAGATTATTCTCTAGGGTTAGATTTGCCTTTTTTTCCTTTTTTTTCTTCGTTTTCTTTTCTTCCGATGGAGGTTTATTTGGGATTTCATCTGTAACGTAGAGCCTGCTTTTCTTTTTGGCTGAGATCCTTTTGCTTTAGTTGGGCTTGGGGTTCTGGGATGCGCTTTTCTTTGGGGATATTTTTTTGCCGCTTTGTTTATTTTTAAGGCTTTTATGGACTAGTATGATAGTTTCTTTCTTAATCTTTTTCTTAGTTATCGATGTGTATCATTATTGCGTACGAAGAAAGACTGATTTTTTAGAGGCTTTAGATGAATTTGCTGCAAACCGTGATTCTGAAGCTTAAATGATCGCCTTTTATTTACGGCAAAGGGAGGAAATTTCATCATTCGTTTTTTTTTTTTTTTTGGATGTATGAGACTTATATCACATAGTTTCATTGGACTAGCAGGAAAAGGAACTTGTTTTGGACATCCCTACAGAGTCTGATAATACTCCTCTAAGTGAATTTCTACCAAGATGAGAGAATAAGTTCCCCTTTTAAAACAAGACATACTCTTAATTAGATGTAGACAGTGCTAATCAGTTATTAGCATGAGGAATCATAATAGGAAGTTATTCCTATGGTTCTTCTGGATGGATGAGAATGGTGGGTAGCAAAGTGAGCGCACATTGGAATGATATGCCTTAACAGGTGTGAGGTTGCTGTAGCAGATGTGTTTGGCTCTTGTTTTAACCAGCGAAATTATTTGCAGTTGCTTTAGGTCCTTGCACCATTCTTGATGGTTCATTCCTATTGTGCTCTGTAACTTCTGTTGTGATAACATGTTACATTATTCTTCCATTTGAGCTTTTCCATCTTGCATCCCAAATCTGAGATGAATGCTACCATGATGTATCCTTTTTTGTTGCTGTGTATGCCATACTGTTCTAAACGATATCACGATCTCAGTCCATTGTTGCATCCCATGTCTAGTTAGTTGTAATTTTATTCTTGTGCTACCACTCATCTATCTCAATATCGTCATCTTGGGTCAACTCTAGCTGGATCAACAGCAAGAATTGCATGAGTATAATGTGATCTTGTATGCCTCCAAATCACTCGTTGATTGAAAATTGATCTGCATATAGATGTCCCATTAAGATACACAAAATCTAAAAATTAACTTAGCTTTATATAATTTATTTTGTTTCCTTTTCTTTTTAGGGGGATTTACCAAATCACTTCCATGATCAATATAGAAGATCTTTAGCCTAGGCAATGAGAAGATGAAACAGATAACATCTCGGAGGATTGTTTTTCTCGAGTGTCAAATGCATGAACTAGAAACATCGTTTTGGTACACCTACAATGCTCCATTCATGTTAGATATTGCTTTACATATAAAGATCTTTATAATTCGTCACAGTAAATGATTGCACTGGACATCTTTTAACCTTCATTTCTTGAAAGGATTTAAGGGAACAAAAACATTCCTTTTCTTTCATATGTTGGAACTTAGGTATGTTTTCATGAGATGTTTCTGATTATTGATGTATGTGTTGTTTAATGAAAATATACTGTAATTATTTTGTTTTTGTTGACTAACCAATTGACCCCAAAGGCTTAAACTGATGGTGAAAGGTCAACAATGTCAATCGGGCTTAACACCTCCTCGCCCCATGTACAGCTTGGATCATGCACATGGAAGGGCCACAATGACTGAAATGAGTCAAGATAACAAGGACATTGATTGATAAGTCCAGACAATAACCAGGATAATTAAATAAAGAATTAGCATGGAGGATATTATAAGTTGCGATCTCCAGCAACTCTGAGCTCTAATATCATGTTGACTAACCAATTGGTCTCAAAAGCTTAAGTTGATAGAGAAAAGGTTAAAAGTATATATATCAGGTTTAATAGTTTTCCACATCATTTGTCTATGAAACCTTTATGATAGATCTCTTTTTCTTTCTAAAAGAGATAGAGAATAATAGATTCATTGAGGGATTATTTCTAAGTTTTCTTTAATGCTTAAGTGCAGGCCCACCGGGATCTGGAAAGGGGACCCAGTCACCAATAATTAAGGATGAATATTGCTTATGCCATTTGGCCACAGGTGATATGTTGAGGGCTGCTGTTGCAGCCAAGACCCCTCTTGGGGTCAAAGCTAAAGAGGCCATGGATAAGGTACTAATAAGTAATTGAAATAAGGGTAATTATAGAACAGTACCTTTTTACCATTTGTTGTTTGTTTTGCTCCTCTCTTTTCAGGGTGAGCTTGTCTCTGATGACTTGGTTGTTGGAATAATCGATGAAGCCATGAAGAAACCATCATGCCAAAAGGGATTCATTCTTGATGGGTTCCCAAGGACGGTTGTTCAAGCACAAAAGGTTAAATTCTATTTCCCTTACATTATAATTCTAGCTGGATGATTAGTGTGTCAAGCTTCTACTGCTTTTTATGGAACTATATTTTGCTAAGTAAATTTTTTGTCAATTTCCTGGCAAATTCTGCATGCAGCTTGATGAGATGTTGGAAAAGCAGGGCACCAAAATTGACAAGGTGCTCAACTTTGCAATTGATGATGCCATACTGGAAGAAAGAATTACTGGTCGTTGGATCCATCCAGCTAGTGGAAGGACTTACCATTCAAAATTTGCTCCTCCAAAGGTTCCTGCCATTGATGATGTAAGTGGATAATAATCAATAATTTACTTATTTATTTTTTGGAACTGAAGCATGCTTTATACTTGGGGTGTTTATGTATAATATGTTGAATAGGCATAACAAAAGGTAGCCATGTAGGTAACATGTGTCTATCTGCTGATGTTTAAGTTGGCAAGATCATTACAATGCCACTTGTTGAGCCATTACACCTTTCTACTCTATGGATCTGGGGGAGGCTTAGTAGGATGGAAAGATGGTCCAGAAGCATTTGTTTGTTTGCTCAATGTGAAGGCATATCAAAACCTTAATGGTGGAGTAGCATTTTTCCAATACACGTGAACGTTAATGACATGCTGTGAGCTCATGAACCATGGGTAGTTTCTAATTCAAGTTTTCTTGAATCATGGTATCAATATTGATATGCTTGAGCACACTCCAATCAAGAGATGGGTTTTCCAGTTTGACTCTTTAAATGCCTTTCCGATAGGCAATTACTGTGCTGTTGTGGTGCCACTGGTGTATGGATAAGTAAATTAATTAATAACTATTGTAAGTCTACCAAGAATTTTGAAACATCTTGCTTTTCAACTTTGGGGAAACATCATTGCTTTTTGTATCTATGGTAACCTAGCTTCCCATCTTTCTTGTCTGAGGAACATGCTAGACTATGTATAGATCGCTGGATGCTGCGTCTAAGTGCAAATAGCCCCATACATGGTTTGTGGTTTGCTCCTAATAGGAGTGCTTATTACCTACTATGGACAATTCCTCTTTTATCTGTAAACTTGTTTTATCACATTACTTGTGTTGCAAATTACCCGATGCAAATTTTTTCATGCATGCCATTTTGCTAGATTTATTGTCTCTGAGCTTTTGGCAATGCCTTAGAACACCAGATATTCTGTCCGGTCCTGTCTTACTTGCTGAATCATATATGTATTTTGGTGCTTATATTGCTTCCTTCCTTTTTGAAGGTCACTGGAGAGCCACTGATTCAAAGGAAGGATGACACAGCTGAGGTCCTTAAGTCAAGGCTTGAAGCATTCCACAGACAAACTGAACCTGTATGGAATTTCGTTTATGTTCTGTCTATGCCTGCTCAGATTTTTAATGATTTCTTAACATTGAGATTTCGAGAGCTTCCCCTATTTATTTGATTTTTCCATGAAAGTTAATGTTGAAATAAGTATATGTTTTTGTTTGACAAGCTGTTACTTCTGGTTCACATCCTATATAATTTTGGCAGTTAGATAATGCCCATTTTTCCTTCTATTTGTGGGTATTTTGTTTTTCCTATACTTCATGCAGAATCATTATGATTCAAAACCATGAACAAATCTATCACTTTTTAAAACTTCTCACAACTTCCATCCCTGTCTTAGTAGCCCTTGTCAGTCTTCTCCTGATCCTTCATGACAAATCTGAGAGCCTGTTTCTTTCTGGAGCCTTCTCAAGTTCTTTTACATGACCTACAATCCTAGTCTTTTCTCAACCTCTACTACATGCTGGTTTTATAATATTATACATGTCTTAGCTTGCCTTGGGCCAGGATAGTGATTTCATCAAATCCTCATTTTTGATAGTGATGCTTTTTCCATATACCTTGATTCTCTTATGGCCCAAACATGATATTGCTGTCTTGCAATATATTCTTTTTTCCCCCTCCAATGACACTGTGATCTTCATCCTCCCACTCTAATTCCAAATCCTCCCACTCTAATTCCAAAAGATGTTGCTCTCTTTCACCATTCGATCATGAAATATATTCAAGATAGCCAAAAATGTACTTTATTTGATGATAAAGTCCTATATATAACGTTCATGGAAAGATGCGTATTTTATACATGAAAATGAACATGTAAATCCAATTTTGTACATGTGCATATCTGGTTGGTCTACAGAAATATATTTTATACTCTTGGACATCTATTCATAGTCTGTGATTTCTTGTGTATGTGGACATATTCCCATCTAGAAGACAACTAGATAGATGTCATGTTTTTCTATACATATGTCCGTACATATTCATCAGCTTTTTCCGTATTGAGGTTTTCCTGTCATTGCTTGTCTTGTTAGCGAGATTATGACTTTGTTTAGAACTTGACCTGATGGAAAAAATTGATACCGTGGCTCCATATGATTCTGAGATTTGTGCATAGACACATTGCTCTGTTCATTTTCATCATATTATATCAACCTGAATCCTTAATATATATATATATATATATATATGATGCATTAAATGAATTGCAAGATTGTTTGGATAAACATAACCTAAATTTATGGACACTGTCATCTTTAAGGGCAAAGCCTTAATTTCAGTTGTTATTGAAAGATTCTGGTCTCTGTTTTGATATCTTGAAACTCCACATTAAGAATTTGTGCAACGTGGAGAAGCTATTGTGCGATATGCGACACATGACAAATGTATGGTCGAGTCTTTTCCCAGAAATCCTGATATGCAGGGTTTCTTTCAAATTTATCCTGGGACTAAAACCTGTTGTTCATCATTGACAGGTCAGTTTTATGCAAATCCTAGGTTTTAGATAAAGATTTTTTATTATATAAGAAGTAAGATTCTTGCAGGAGAGTTTATTTTGCTACTTGTTGAGAATTAGAAATTAAAATGTATTAGGTTCTATATCATTCAAAAATGTCATATCAAATCTTGAGATTGAGTGTATTTATTCAGTGATGTACAACCTCATCACATGCTTAAACCAATCATTTTATACTGTTCAATGTGCCTCGTTATTTTTTCCTAGAAATCCTGTTATGCAGAGTTTCCTTCAAATTTATCCTGGGACTTAAACCTGTTGTTCATCATGGAGGGGTCAGTTTTATGCAAACACTAGGTTTTACATAAAGATTTTTAATTATATAAGAAGTAAGATTCTGGCAGGAGAGTTTATTTTGCTACTTGTTAAGAATAAGAAATTAAAATATATTGGGTTCTATATCAGCCAAAACTGTCATATCAAATCTTGAGCTTGAATGTATTTATTCAGTGATGTGCAACCTCATCACATATGCTTAAACCAATCGTTTTATACTGTTCAATGTGCCTCGTTATTTTCCTGCATCTTCAAATTTTTCATCAGATTAGTCCAAGCCAATGGGTTGCTGCTTTTTATGTTGTAGGTCATTGATTACTACTCCAAGAAGGGTGTCGTGGTGCAGCTTCATGCCGACAAACCCCCAAAAGATGTCACCACCGAGGTTCAGAAGGCTCTTTCATGAGCGGAACCTCCCCACAATTATTTGTTTATCAATGTAACTCACCTGGGCATTGGTTAACCTGTGCACTCTGATACATTGTCAGCTGGAGGTTGAATCTCCTGAAATTTTTTTTCCCTTTCACCAAGCATTTTGCACTTCGGCTTTTTGGCTTGAGAGTTCTTAACAAATGCAGGCCAGAATAAAGTTTTTCACATGCAACCAAGAGTTTTTGTAGTAAAAGTTGTGATGTGGCATGGAATTGATCAGATCTTTTGTGTGAAAATGTTTCAAAATCTGAAGCTGTGTGTGGTTTTGTTGACTGATGTTTTTCTTAGGCTTGCAAAGGTCACTCTCTGTGATTGGACTGTGAGATCCCTATTATAGTTGGTCAAGGGTCTCAGATGTCCGATGTGTTAACATGCTTGTGTTAACAGAGGTTCATGGCACAAAGTTACTGAAATCATGCTGTCATAATCTGAATTTTGTAGCAGTATATTCAGCATCATTTAGGATGTAGATTGAGCACCAACTGGCATGCTTCTGGTGTCAATAGCCACGTTGCATCCGGATGTGGCGCATGGAAGGTGGAGGAGCCTAGTAATATTGAATGGTAGTGTTAATAACTAATGTTATTTGCTTCTTCATGCTATGAATAGTGCATCTCTCCCTGTTCCTCCTGTTTTTGTGTTTGGTTTCACCTTCAATTGCGGTTATACATATTTTTGTCTTGGTTAACTATTTTTATTTTTATTTTTTCAATCTTTTTAAAAATTTTTATAGATATATTTAAAGATGAAAGTAGTATAGATATTATCCGTCCGAATCCATTTTCGTATCCGAATCAATCTGAATATGGATACAAATTTGAGGATTCGGTTAATATATGAATAGACAACTATTCGATCTATATTCGAATATCTAAATTAATATATAATTTTATATAATTTTATATAATATTTATTAATTTTTTAAAAATATAGACAGTCATATAAGCATATTATTAAATTGAATGATTATTTATTTAATAATATTTTTAATTTAGTAGTCATAAAATTTAATTATTTAATTTATATTTATAATTATATTTAAAGATATAATTATTTATAGTATTCGAATGATATTAGTATTTATTTAAAATAAATATGAATATAAATTTTTGTATTTGAATAATATCTGTATCTGTATTTATGTTCGTTAGATAAAATAAATATAGATATGTTGATATTCGATTCATATTCGATCTGTTTTTAATTTTAGATATATTTGATTAAGCATGGTGGTATTCAGTAATAAAAATGAGTAAATTTTATTTCAGGTGTTTGGTTAAAAAAATTTATTTTTATTTTAATTTTTTTAGAAAAAAGAGAATGCTCCGATCCTCCGACATATAATTCTCATTCTCCGGTCACGGTCCAGGGGCATGTTTATTTTGATTTTTATGCCAATTCCTTTGGATTTCTATTCTGGATCTAATCTTACATTAAATGCGCCCCATATTTTCATTATTAATCAATTATTTCTAAACAAATGATGGGTCTTACGTCTGTATTTTTTTGTTAGGAAGTAAATGCAGAGAAATGAGGCAAATACGTGGGTACGGTGGGAATGAATAAAGAATGCATTTATTAATGACTAGACGTAATTTTTTGTTAGGAAGTAAATGCAGAGAAATGAGGCAAATACGTGGGTACGGTGGGAATGAATAAAGAATGCATTTATTAATGACTTTAAACAAGTTTAATCTGTTAAGTCACCGTCATATATTATGATGCCTTCTATGATTTCTTCTCTTTAATAAACCATACCATAACAATTGTTCAGATAGAGGATTGGAGATGGCTAATCCAATTAACGTGCCCAGGGGCCCCTGATTGTCACTTGTCACCATTTCTTCTCAATTGGACACCCACGGCAAGTAATTGTGGAAGGTTGGAGAATATGACGATGAAAGATTTATTTGTAGATGGAGATAGGAAATGAAATATTAACTTCATCACCCACGTATTTGACGAAGGCCAGAAAGGAAGAGACTTATCCATCGCCATTCCCATATCAAGTACTTCTGATAGGTTGGTCTTAGGAAGGATTGGTGCCCTCCAAAGTCAAGTCTAGAAGATTTGGCTCCTCGTTGATGAGGAATGTAGTTTAGATTTGAAAAATTAGCATCCATCCAAGAGTAGCACTTTTTTCTATATCATGGGATTGTCTCCCTTATCACAATGTGCTGCATCATCTTCTTACTATGATTACTGCCTAGGGATTGAAGTGATTGTTAGCCATGTTCACCTTAAATGTTTGAGAGCACATCGTGTGTGGTGTCTAGACATTAATCATGGTATGATCTTTAAATGAGATCAAGAAATTCAAATAATATTGTCCGACTAATCTTTTTGTATGAGATCCTGAGTTGTTATAAATAGTACCAGAGCCAATCCGGTCCATAACTTATGTAGACTAGGAGATACTACAGTATGAGTTTATTGGGATTGACCATTGACCGATCACGATATTTGTAAATGAAAATATAGATCAGACCTTTAACCTAGCAAAGACGTCGTAGTTTGAACAGAGAGAGTATATAAGGATCGATATAAGCGTGTATTTAATCCCGCATCGATTATTCGGTCAGAAGATCTTAGATATTTATATAGGCTAAGAAACTTAAATAATACCTTCCGACTAATCTTGTTGAGTGAGGTCATGAATTGTTATAGACCGGATCTCTCTTTATTATTGAATGCATTAATGAGTCGGCTAAAATGTAGAGAGACAGGGAGATCAATAAGACCGTTACTACCTATCATATTGCTTATCACATACTTGTTTGGCAAGGAATAGTTGCATGCATGAGAACATGGATTAGAGGCCTCTAGGTTACTTTCATGAAATCTCCATTGTAAGCTTTAGAGTTCATCCATGCAATTTCCTCTCGTTGGTCTTTGATAGTCAGAGAAAACTAGGACTCTCCCTCCATAGTTATTGCACATTTTAAGGTAATTTATATCACATTTCAACCCAATCCTTTAGCTATTTTTAAGATCAACTACGATGGTAACATATGGGAGTGCTAGATGGTACAACCAATGATGGAGTTGGATTAATTTGTTATTGACAATCCGAGTCCTCTTATGATGGCTGCATCCACTTCAGCTTGACCACTGGAGGATTGTCCCATCATTGGTGTCATTGAAGTTTTTTATGATTGAAATTGGTATCATTGAAATTACTCATATTGTTAGAGAGATCAACAGTGCAGCAGAAGTTGTAAGTCCTCGGACTCTGTCCTCTAAACAGTCAAATTCATGCCTGCGCCGCTGTAGGGTCATTTGTCTTGATCTCTCATTCAACCCAAGGACATGGTAGAAACCAAGGTTAACTCTTCCGGTACCAAACCTTGGTGTACCTTCTTTGGCATGGACTTAGGTAGTATCCCACCTGGTATCATTTCGGAGACATCAAAAAGAATTGGAGGTGAAACTTTGGTATACCTTCTTTGGCAAGGACTCAGGTAGTATGCCACCTAGTATCATTTCGGAGAGATTAAAAAAAAAAAAAGGATCGGAGGTGAAGCAATTTGATGCATCGGTAAGGGGTTCAAAATATATTTTTTATATGGAAGTAAAAGTGCCCCCCTCGCAATACGTGCACGATACTTACTCTTATAAGGGAGAAAAAAAAAAAAACAAAAAACATGGATTATTATCCTGGGCTTCGAAGCATCCAGAAGAGAGGCCTCTTGTTCCATATCTCGGGCACGTGTCCTACACGTGACACATGTCAATCTGAGATAAAATCACACTTTACTAAACAAATAAATAAATTATCAAAGAAAGAGGATAGGGTTAAGCCCTCTCTCCCACGCGTAACTCGTGTCACCCTGAGGCAAAAGCACACACAGCAGTAAACAAATAAATAAATTACCAACCTCGGAGGATAGAGTTCAGACCTTTCTCTGTCAGTCATCCTTGCTGGACGGGGCTTAATATTATTTCCCATTTTCATTTTTTTTCTTTGTTTTCTTTTTAATTTGTTTAATAACATTTAACTACATGCTTCTGGGCAATCATTGATTACGGGCGTCCCCTAATCTACATCCGAAGCCGACCGTTGCGATCTTCAATTACCAAAATGACCACTGCCAGCTCAGCGAACCCAGCCCGACAGAACTGCAGCGGCGTATTCCACATCAACCGAAACAGGTATGTATTAACAAAGGACAAACTCTTCTTACCCAAAAAAAAAAAAAAAAACAAACTCTCGTAATCAAAACATGAGACAGGCTTTTGCTCGCCAAAAGGCAAAAGAGCCCTCTCCAGCTCATCGCCACGAGCTTTGCTTGCTAAAATGCCCGGTATCGTTACATATTTTTCTTTCCCCAAACTCAGGATAAGCGATTTTTATAGACTGTAACGTACAAATTAATTTTTAATTAAAAAATTAACTTTAAATTCAGAACAGATACAAATTTTTTAAAAAAATATCTAAAACAGATGTAAATCAATATGAATAATGATATGCTTTCTCCTAAATTCAATATATTATAATTATAATTTTAATTTTTTTAAAAAATTAATTATTTGTTAATATTTATATAATAAATATTTTAGAAATCCAATCTATTTTGATTCGATCCATGTTTTTTTCAGACTCAAACTGATTTAATATAAGATAGATACAAAATAGATATGGATACGAAGTATTTAACTATAAACTGATATGGACGTTCGTCTGACTCATATCCAATCTAATACGTTATTAGCGCTTCCCCACTTTAAATTAAAATTAGTTTTTTTTTTTTTCTTTCCTTTTCCACGAAGGCCGGGGTCAGGGCCACTGGAGGGCAATTCAGTAATTTAATCTCACTCTGTGTCCCGTTGTTTCCCTACGCCTTTCTCTGGCTTCTGTCATAAGCCATCAGTTTCCCACCCTCTCCCTTCCCCTCTAAATAGAGTTCTCTTCTTCGCATCTCCTCGCTTCTTCCGCTGAAAAAAAAAGGCTCGCTCAGAGAGCTGGAGAAAGGGAGAGACGTTGGAAGGGAAGAGGCAGCCATGTTGTATTCGCAGTCCCTTCTATCAAGGAAGGGGCCTTTATGCAACATATGGATTGCTGCGTTTTGGTTCAAGAAGCTGAAGAAAGACCAGATTGCCGACACTGATATCTCCTCTTCTGTTGGTACTACCTCTCTCACTCTGTCTCTCTAAGCATTTTTTTTTTCTTGAGATGTTTTGTCCGCAGTGTGACTGTTGACTTCACAATATTTCTTGATGAATTTTACTGTTTAATTTCTATAAATCGAAGTGTTTGTGGGGGATTTTCTTCTTCTTTTTATTTTTTTCCCCTTTTCATAGACCTGTTTTACCTTATTATTTTGCTGGATTTTCCCCTCGTATACATATTTATCTCGAATTTTGTGTGTATTTTTTGGAAGAGACGAGTTGATTTGGTTTTCAAGAGTTGCTAATTTTTTTGATTGTTCTTGTTGCATTGAAGCTGTAAATGATTCATGGTTGTCAAAGTTGATGTTGTGTTCCCAAAATTGTCAAAACCTAGATGAGATATTTGAAGTGGTTATTCATGAATTTTTATGCCTGAATGCTGGACTTGCTTGTTTTATTTTGTTCTTGGAAACTGATGGTCAGATGAGGGCAGGCCTTGGTGCAACGGTAAGGTTGCTTCTTTGTTGACCTATGTGACACGGGTTCTAAACCTGGATACAGGAAACATGCTCTCTGCATGTGGGGGCAAGGTTGCATACATCTGACCCTCTGGGCCCGGTAGTGGGAGCCTCGTGCACTGAGACGCCCTTTTCATTGGAAACAAGTTGGGAGGTTGAGGGCGGGTACACATTTATACCCCCACATCACCTCTTTTTCTTTCAAGGAGTAGAGGGATAGTAGAACTAATGAGCAGAAGGTTCCGCAATATTTACATCGATTAATTATTTAGTTTGCAATGGTTCTTAGCTTAGAATTAAGTATCAAATTCTTTTTCGTGGTGTTTTATGCTAGTAGAAAGAGTTTGATTTGCACTGTATGCTTCCGGGTTGTCAAGAATGTCCTTTTGGTTATTCATGTCAGTGACAATGAAAACACGGGGCACTTTATCAATGATTATACATATGGGCTGTGTAATTGAGTTTGGTTTGGGTGTATAATTTGTGTATTAGGAATGGATGTAATATGGAAGCTTTCCTCTTCATCTAGACACTTTCACATTCATATGGAATCCTGGGAGGTTACTACCTTGTCGCATGAGTAGGAACCATGTGATCCAGAAGACAAGTCTCTGAAGTTGGTACGGATACCAGTTTTTCATTTTAAATTTCATTCTGGGCTCCCTTTCCTGCCAGATGCCTTAACAAGAATCTGGCATCAGTGCAGTGGGGTGACATTAAGTTGAAAGATGGGTGTAACACAATTGCTATCTTCTAAGGTCATATATTAATCCTTTCATGCTACCCATATCGAGAGGTTAACCCTTGTCTGTTTAAGGCTGATGTATTGTGTGTCTAGAAGCTGAGTTTTAGCTGAACATGTAAAGAAAGGTATATAAGCAAGATTTATGTCATATCTCATGTTCATTCTTGAAGCTTTTTTACATTGAGGCTAATTTTTACTTGGTTGCACTATAAATTCCATGCCAATTTCTTCTGTTCTATTGGTTGCTAGCATAAGCATCCATTGAATCTATCTTATCCATTGCCCAGAGAATTGCCAGCTCAAAGAGAAACTTATTATAGGCTTCAATAGCATAAACATCCTTTTTTGTTCTTGGACCATCCTAGTGTAGATTCTTGCTGGTCTGTCTTTGAAATCCCAGTGATAGAAGTTGTGCATTAAAAGATTCTGCCTTGTACAGGCTGTCTGAATGGTTCATTATGGTACCCACTGCCCAATGCATGGTACAGATCAGGCTTCATAAGTAATATGCGTTGAACTGTTAACAGAATCAAATTCTTTAAATTCTTCAATTTAGACACCTCTCTGGTCTGAGTTCAAGTGTTACTCTTCTACAATAGGCATCATTTATTGATTTTAGGGCGTGTTTGGTTCGTGACCGGAATTGGAATTGGAATTGGAATCGAAATGGATTGGAATGAGAATCAAAATGGCCATATCTCTTGATGTGTTTAGTTCGTGATGGGAATTAGAATCGAAATCAAAATTGGATTTAAATATTAGGAAAGAGTAGCGATTGATTTTGGAGAATTAGAGTATTTCCATCCTCCCTAAAATCATAATGGGAATGGGACTTCCCCCAACTAAATGGCTGGAATGAGAGTCACTCATTCTCATCCCATTCCGAAGTCCAAATCCTCCAAACCAAACATGCCCTTAAAGTTGACCCCAGCTAATAGTGGCATTCTTGTTTACTTTATGTTTGGATAATTATACTTATTGCCTACCATGGCAAAAATAGATAGCACTCCTGCAAAAGTGAATGTTGCCTAGAATCATTAAGCATTATAGCTTGAGTTATTGCCAATAAGCACATGCGTTAGTTAAGCACATGTGCAGGAAAAAGGATGGGCCATAAGATCCATGTTTTAGCATATTCGGAGTGAATCAATGATTGTGTTTGCATATACGTCATTTTATGTAAATCCATATTCAAGTCTGTTGCCTTTCTTGCTGTCTAAATAAAATGAAAAGAAAACATAAATAGACCGCAATAGTGCCATTGAACAATTGGGACTTATTTACCAAAAGTTTTGTTATCAGTTCCTTGTTCTGATGGCTATTTAGTTTTAATTCCCTGGTTATATACCAGTGAGTAAGACACACAAATGCATGCAGAAAACTAGTTGTAGGACAAACGGGTTGTGTAAGATACACATTAGGAACTAAAAATGAAATGAAATGTGATCATATTCTAATCTTTCAATAGCAGTCAAAGTAAGGACTCGGAATTATTTTCCCTTTCATTAACATTATTTTTGAGTGTTTTCTTTAATCTACATCAGCTCTCTGTTGGCCATCTAGATATTATAACAAGTTTTACATGTTTCCCCTTCATCTAATCATCTGATTATCTCGCCATAGATTGCTTGTTTTGATCATATTAAAGTGTTTCCAGCCATGGTTTCTTAATAGGAGAAGAAAATTTTGCTTGAGAAACACGGCCTAGATGCCACCAATATGGTTTGAACCATAGAATGCCAAAACCACAACGAATCGGGCGGTTCAGGGTGTGCTGAACCGTATTGGCAGCCAATTAGTGCGGTTCTGGCATTCGATTCGTAACGCCGATGAAAACAGAGTGAGAGAGAAGGAAAGAGAGGAAGAGAGAGAGAGAGGAGAGGAGGAAAAGAGATGGAAAGCCGACAGTAGCCCGCTGAAGCCTCCGAGGCTCCATGGTCCTCTGCGAGAGAAATTAGAGAGAGAGATAGAGAGAGGGGGAGGAAGAGGAATGGAGGGAGGGAAAGATGGCTGGGAGGCCGTCGGATGGAGGAAATCCATTCGTAGCATTCGTTGTTTCGAAATAGGGGTGGGTTGCTCTTGTTTCATTGCCTTTTTTTTTTAATGAAGTCGGCAATAAATTTGCTGGCTTCATCCACAGCAGCCACTCGGTAGCCCTCCGGCAGCCTCTCCACTATCTTCCTCCCCTCCCCGCCCCCTGTCACTAATCTCTCTCGCAGAGGATCACGGAGCCCCTGAGGCCTTGGCGGCCCTCTTGATCGCCACCGTTGGCATCTCCGCTGGCCTTCCTTTTCGTCCCTCCTCCTCCCTTCCTCTCCCCCTCCCCCCTCTCTCTCTTTTCCTCTCTGATTCTCTCTTGTTTCCATGTCGGTTCAAGTCTAGTATGGTCCAATATGGGGGCGTATTGATTCGTACCGCCCAGTCGCCAACCAACCGTCTTGAGGTCCAGTTCTGGGTAGACAAAACTTGGTTTGAACCCTAGATGTCTCCCAATCAGAGAGGGGTGCCAACCAGCTGAATGAAGCCTAGCAAGCCAATCGAGAAACTTCAGCTGATTCATTCGGATTCGTGAATGTTACACTTTAATAACTAAATTCTTAAGCATAAAAATGTTTGTTAGATATAAATTTCTATGAGATTGTGTTTGTATGGTATGTCAAAATGTCAACAAAAGGTTAATATTCTAAAACTCCATGTTCATTATCTCAATGACCAATTTATTTCATTGACTTATGATGACTTGTTTCTTCTGTTATCACTGTTGCAGATAAGATCATGCCTGAGGTTCAAATTTCATATAGAGTATTGGCTCAGCTACTTCTGGGTATTGTCAGGATATTTTCAAAGAAAGTTGACTATCTTTACCATGACTGCAATGAGGCTTTGACTAATATAAGAAAATCATTTATGGCTAGTCAACGGACTGTACAAAATGAAGCAATTGCCAAACCACGACATACTGTTACACAAACCAAAAAGGCGATAGATGTGCCAGATCAGAGAGTTAATAGTGCAGAAGAAGCAATGCCCACAGCACCAATTGAAGCCATGCGTGCACCACATAATCATGTTACTATCACTGTACCAGAAAGATTTGAACTTGATTCCTTTGATCTGGATATCTCAGATGAATGGTAAGAACCAAAAAAACTTATGAAAGCATATAATTCTACGGTTCTACTACCTTTCTTGCATTGTTTGTTTGGATTAACGATTCATAATTCTGGCTTCTTCAGTGAGACTGCCAAATCACATGAGCAGCCCATAGCTCAAGGTATCAATTTTGCACTTGCCTTTGTTTCTTTAATATAAAAAAACCCATTAGAGTCTTCCATATGAAAGTAGTTTGGACTTCAAATAATATATGTAAGGCACTGGTCTCCTTTGTGTTCTTCCACTTTCCTAGACTGTAGAAACTAGAAAGTCTTCATTTAGTAAAAGCTCCATATTTTACTTTCTTAAAACTCTTTGCTCTGTACTAGATGAGTGGACAGACGAAAGGTATCAGACCTTTCTTCTAAATGAGGTACATATCTTTGCATTTTCTGATTCTACATCTGTTGGATTTCTTGGAATCTCTAATTTGTCACTTAATTTGCATGAGTTTCTTTCATAATAATGTGTGATCTAATTTTAGTTGTATTCACGTGACTGCAGCAGTATCACAGGGAAACAGTAACTCATGCTGAGTTCAATTCTGCTTGTTTTACTCCAATGGATGAGTAGGGAAAGAGTCATTGAATTATTCTAATACAGTTGATTATCCATTAATTTTGTGATACTGATTTTTTTTTTTTTTTTTATCAGTGTTCTTCCATCTCACATGATGGATATTGATTTCGAAATTAGTGAAATCTACAACTCGAACAGCCTAGGAGTAAGAGGGGAAAAAACTTGGGGATATTCTCAGCATATAGAAGAAAGTGGGAGTTTTGCAGGTTTAGTGGCCATGGAATCACTGGGCCCTAATGTACACAATGTGGAATCAGATCATCAAGTGCATCCTCTAAAGCCGCAAAAGATGACATCATCAGATCCTGACAAAAACATATGCGCTAAGGAATCACTGAAACTGGTAGAGCCAACTATGTTGCATCAGACAGTATCATCAGATCATGAAAAAAATGAAGTCCATGTGGGGGAAGATTCAAAAGCTACAAGTCCATCCAAAACTTATGATAGAACATACTTACCATGTGATTTAGGTTGGTTGTTATGAGAATGGATTCTGCTATGATTCTAATTCTTATGGGAGAAGTCATCATGGACTCTTTTTTCCATTGTTTTATGCACAACTTATGCTATTCAACATTGATAACCTTCCTTTTTTTTTTCTTGATTTAGGGCTTGCTTCACCAAAATTTACAGTCAGAACTCCAGCTAAAAAGGAACGTCCTTTGATGCTGAGAAAAAGAAAAATTCTTTTTGATGAAACAATTGTGTTGTCTAATGAGTAAGTATGGCTATAAATTGTAACAATGCTCCCCTTAAATTACTCAAACAAAATGAGTTTCATCTGAAACTGTAAATTTATGTTTTACATAGTTCTTATGTCGACTGGAAGCAATTTTATGATTAGACATTAGACAATAAAAACCAAGTATGAAAGTAGACCCTGTACAACTATGAAGTTTTGATCACAAATTCTGCCTGGTTTGAATAAATCTAGAGATGAAGGTTTAAATGAGACAGTACATGTTTGAAAAGCTAGGAACAATCAAAAGCTCTATAGACAAATGATTTTTATTCCCAGCATTAGTTATTTTTATGTGGATAAATTACGTTGTTGACAGAGATGTGTGTTGGAAGTAGGTGGTCCTGGTTAAGATCATGTAAGTGAATCTAATTAGTTGTTTCATGTCAACCAGACTTTTGAGGTTTATGATGAAACATCATTATGTTATAAGGACTATTGATATTCCTTTAGGAGGTGATAAGCCGGAGGTAGGTGAGGATGACTTCAAGTCATCATGCTCCTCGTGCCCTCGGCAACACATGTGCTACAATGGCTGGGACAAAGGGTCACGATCCTGCAAGGGTGAGCTAACTCCGAAAACCCATCTGGCTATTGAAGTAGTAAAAGGAAGTACTGATTCCTTCATGTGGAAAAATAGGGCATCCATTCATGATAGTAACATGATTAAAACTTAAAAGGAGTACCCATTCACAGAGGTTGCCCCATGATAAGACAGCTTTGTTGATTGGTAAGGATCATTATAATCTTTCAGAGTTGAGAGCAAATAAAGAGAGGATTATGATCTACTTAGTGACAAATAGGAGCTAATACAATGTCCTGTCATTTAATACTATGTTACGTCTGGATTCCCTGTGGATAGAACATGCTAATAAACCATCTTTCTAGCATTGCCTTGCAAGATGTGTGGTGTGGAACTCTCTTGATCCCTTCACCCACAATAATATAGACCTAGAATGAGAGCTAGAAGCAGGTATAGAAAGTTAAGCTATAGAAGCTGCCTAGGTTGAGCTCGTTGTCAAAATTATGGGAATTAGAGCTGTAATCTATCATTGATGGCAGTGAGAGCTAAGAAGGCATTATATTCTCATAGTTTTTGGAACTTCCAAGAGTCCAAAATCTCATAATTGTGACTAACACAAATATACCTAACATTGGGACTGCATTAAGCATTTTGGCACAGTTGTTGACACATTTAATGTTGAATTCCCAGCACTAAGATATATAATTAAGATCAATAGGTTCAGGCAAAGTTGTCATCATGGGCATTCCTGAATGACATTATATTTATTTTTTTTGCCTGTACACTTGAGCTGTCTCATTACTGAGTTAGTTCACTTAATATGGCTATACTACTCATATTTCATTATTAAATGTGTATCAACTATCGCACTTTACTGGTTTACACAATAACCATTAGTGCTTATGTCATATGTTTGGAATTAGCAAATTGATGCAAGTTATGATGTCTCCTCGGAAAAGATATACTAGTAATTTTGGGAACTGAAATCAGAGAAAACATCAGTAATTAGTATTGTCCTGACTCCTATGTCCATTATAATTATCTAATCTGTCATGAAATTTGTCTCTCCAATGCAGTGGTCTCTTCTTTTTTTTTTTTTCTAAATGCATGTGGATATTTGAAGAGCATTTTCTTTTCCTTTTTAAAAAGTTTGACATGGCTGAACCTATCCTAAACTCTCACAGGACTTTGAGGCAGGGAATACATGATGCTAGTAGTTTAATATGCAAGCGGAGGAAAGCACCTCACACATTTCTGGATGCCTGGAAGGCTGACATAATCCCCAATTTGCAGCAAACTTTTATGGATCCTCTGGTGCCCTGTAGGTTAACTTATATGTCCTTATTGATGAATGCGCATACAACATTCAAGTTACATTAATTATCTGTTCTGCTTATCATTTCGTGTCCTCTCAGGTACTTCTTCAGAGCTCAAAGCTCTCTTCCAGAACAAATCATCCAATTATTTATCAGCAGAGAAGACACTTGCAGACTATCACACTGAATCAGGGAAGGCACAAAATGGAATACCCAACAAATCTGCTGACAATGAAGAAACATGCCAGGAAAGAATCATTGAAACTCCAGCAACAGAAAGGTTTGCTGAGGAACCCAGAACTAGTAAATCATCTGAAATTGAAATCACCAAGCCATCTTCTTTGGAAACATCAGACACTGAATTGGATTTGATGGATAGGGTAAGTGAATTGTTTAGTATTATTCTTGGTCTCACCTATCATAGTTGGAGATCACTACTTCATTCCTGCTTTTTCAGATCATACCAATGTTGCTGAAGCTTTTGTTATTTTATATTTATACAGGAGCTTGGCTCTCATGAAGAAAGCAATATAGGTCCAGGTATTGCTATCGGGGTAGTAAAAGCAATTTAGTTTCGCCTTGCTACATATCCTTTTGCTTCTATTCAGCGAAAGGAATAGTAGCTTGAATTTAATCTACATCATTCTCATGCTTTCTTTTTTTTGTTGCAGATAACAGATGGTCAGTCCGAACTAGGTAAGATGGGAGTTTTCTTTTTCTTTTTCCCAGGTTGGACCCTTTAATTTTGCCTCCATGCTGAATTGTCTTTATACCAGTTACTTCCCTTTTTTCCAGGGCCGTGGCACAGTACCTTCGCAGTAAGTTGCTAGATATTAAAAATCGAGAACAAAAAGGATTCTTAAGTTTGGCTCGAATCCTAGAAGGGAAGACTAGAAGAAAATGTGCTAGATTCTTTTATGAAACTCTGGTATGTTTCTTATCCCTGTTATTATTGTAGTATCGATATCATCTAAATTATTAAAAAAAAAATGTCAAGTTACTCTCTTTTTTCCTTGACTCTATGATTTTATAGAATATTATCCTAAATGGATTAATTCAGAATTATTTACAAATTATTGAGGTACGAAAACTTTATACTCTAACCTAATGATGCTATTTGGTTGCTCTTAGGGTTATTTATGCTATTGCTTAGAGTTCTTGCCTCACATGCTTGTTTTTACATGAATATATTGACAAATATTTCATTAATTTTATATTCTAATTTTTTTATTATCTAAATATCTTTTTTTTTGGCTTTTAGAAAATCTTCGTATTTTTTCAAAGTCCGAATCTTGCTTGTAGCTGAGTTGCTCCCAAATGGAAAACTTGTGAGTTTAGTTATTATATTTTGTAGAAGTGGGAAAATTTTATCCAACCTAACCGACCAACTGGTCGACCACAAAAGAAAAAAAAAGGTCCACATGGTAGGTGCTTTGCCCCAAAACCATGTCCAAGCAAAGAACTGATCAATCTAGAACGGTTTTTGAGTAGGTTTGTAATTTCAGAAAATCAAGAACGGCAAAAATCAGGTCTGGTTCAATTCCAGGATGAGCAATAGCCTGAAGTTACAGGTGTTGATGAGACCTGGATCCAGATTCAGATATTATATATTTAAAAAACTTGATTTGAATTGGTTGTAAGCTGGTTTGACCGCATTTGAACCTGATTGCTGTGTAGAATGCAAAATAGTGACACTTATAATTCAGTCAACCTGGACGGCATCCAGTTTGACAATATGTTAGGCATAATATATACAATACAACAAAACAAGGTTTCATCCAGGGTTCGCCGTACCGGGCCGAACCGCCCGGTATGAGGCGTACCGAGCCAGACCGGTATATTACCGGTCCGGTTCGGACTTTTTTTTCGAAAAACTCTCCGAACTGCACCGAACCGCTCGGTTCGGTCCGGTTCGTGTCCCTACCGTCCAAAACCGGACGGTATGGATCGATTCGGTACCGGTTCGGCGTGAACCGAACCATGCCGACATCCCCACATGCAAAAAGTAAGGAGGGGGGGAGGGGTGGGGTCGGAGAGCTTTTAAATGATTGAGAGGTGTTAGAGTTCTCTGAGAAGTCTTAGAGAACTCCCGAAGCATATGAAGGTCTCAACGAAACCGTTGAGACCTCCGAAAAATTAGAAAAAAAAAAAACTCTGTCAAATTGTAGGAGTGGTTCGAGGAGAGGCTGATCTTTGGTCGGAGGTAAGATAATATGTTATTTTCTTAGTAAATATATTTTTTTTTGTTTTTGTTGTTAAAAATAGGATAAGAATGAGAAAGAATGAAAATAAAAGAAAATCATGCCAAAATCTTGTGATTTTGGTATGATTTAATTCTATGTGATAGATCTACACGATGACACTAAAATTATTAATTTTTGTTAATTATATATTTTTTAAAATATTTTTAAATATTTATTTATTTAAAAATTAAAAAAAAATAAATTTTAGGGAAAAAAATTAGAGTTTGGAAATCATGTTTAGAATGATTCAAGCTACTTAAATCTAATTTCAAATTTTTTTTTCAAATACTTGAAATAAAAAAATTATTTTTAAATTATTTAAATTAAAAAATTTAATTATAAAATAAAAAATATATAAAAATAATGTTATATTTTAGTTAATTTAAAAATATTATTTGAAGCATATAACATATTTATTTTGAATTTATAAGTTTTAAAATAATTATTAAAATTATATATAATTATTTTAATTATCATTAAACTATCGTGTTTTGTTATACTTGCATATATTTATAAGAAAAAAATTTAGAATATGACGTTCGTTCACTTTAATTAATCAGCTATTTTATAGTATATATTTATTTATATAAAAATTATTAAAAAATTAAAAAATAATGTTTAGAATGATTCAAAATA
Source organism: Elaeis guineensis (assembly GCF_000442705.2). Taxonomy (NCBI): domain Eukaryota; kingdom Viridiplantae; phylum Streptophyta; class Magnoliopsida; order Arecales; family Arecaceae; genus Elaeis; species Elaeis guineensis. Next base: position 17,871,000 of record NC_026001.2, read on the forward strand.
ATTGAAATATTTGAATTTAACTTGAGATTTTTTTGAAATTTTTTTGTAAATATTTAAATAGTAAAAAATATTATAAAATAAAAAATATATGTAATTAGTGTTATATTACAGTTAATTCGAAATAATTAGTATTTTGTTATACCTGCAAAAATGAGTAAGAAAGATCCAAAACGTGACATCGGTTGGGATCATGGCGAGATGCTCTCGGCTCAGCATTATTGGAGATGCAAATGGTGCAACACAGAGTTTAAGGGAGGAGGGGTGACTAAGTTGAAGCAGCATCTGGCTGGTGGTTATCCCGATGTATTCATATGTCGGAAATGTCCGCAAGAGGTCCAACAATTGATGAAAAAGCACTTTCCTGATTCGAAAGCAGTGAAGGCAAGGACAAAGCAGAAAAAGATCGAAGTAGACCGTCGAGCTGCAGAGCCACCTTATCACTCTAGAGAGTCAGAGGAGACTTCTGCTCCAGATGATGAGGCATAGATTGAGGCGGCCATTCAGACGAGTTTGGTGGATCAGTACCAGCAGGAGGAGATGGTTCGGTACAGAGAGCGATTCGGACCATCATACTACGAATCAGGATCTGGATCAGCGACTGGTAGGGGAGAATTCGAGTTAAGGAGGACTACCTCAGTCAGAGAGCCTGGTGGTAAAGGGAGCAAACGCAGCATGTATTCTTTGTTGGGAGCTTTTGGCAATAGGAGGAGGTCCTCCAGAGATATTCCAGCAAGAGCCAGCATTCAGGATTTGGATCCACATGCTCTGTCCAGCAAGGATTCAAAGCAGCAGAGAATTGACAGTATGCTGAAAAAAGATAAGAAAGATATGTGGCGAGCTATTGGATCATGGTTTCATTTCAGCCATATTCCAGCAAATGCAGCAGCCAATCCTTACTACCGATCTGCTATTTCAGTCATAGAGGCTGTCGTTCAGGATGTAGATCCTCCAAGACCTAAGGACATTTATGGTCAGCTTCTTGACAGCAACAAGGAGGATCTGCAGAGATGGATTGCTTCTTACAAAAATAAATGGCCTACATACGGTCTGACAGTGATGTGTGATAGTTGGACAGGTCCTACTAGACGGAGCATCATTAATTTTTTGACATACTGTGATGAAAAAATATTTTTTCATAAATCAATTGATGCTTCAGATAAGATACACGATGCCACATATATCTTTGGTCTGATGGAGAAGGTGATTGATTCAGTGGGTGAACAGCATATCGTGTAGGTCATCACAGATAACGGACTACAATATAAGGCTGTCGGAGAGTTGCTAATGGAGCAGCGACCGTAGATATACTGGACCCATGTGCTGCACATTGCATTGATCTTATATTGATAGATATCGGAAAGATTCGCAGGGTGCAGCAGGTAGTGGAGATTGCCCAAACCATTACTAGATTCATCTACAATCACACATGGGTTCTTTCATTGATGCAGACGTATACTGGGAGGAAGATTTTTCGATCGGGTATCACATGGTTTGCTACCAACTACATAGCACTTGATAGTCTTCTTCAGAAGAAAACAGCCCTACGTCAGATGTTTGTCAGTGCCGAGTGGCAGGAGAGTAGATATGCGAGGGCCGGCACTGATGGAAGTCATGTGGAGAACTTAATGACAAGTCAGTCATTTGGGCAGCAGGCTGAGAAGGTAGTGAAGGCTATCAAGCCTTTATATGAGATGCTTCGTGCCGTGAACAGCGAGAGATACTCCCAGATGGGTTTCCTATATTACATGATAGAGAGGGCAAAGAAACAGATCAGTGAGAATGATCCCAAGCATGCTCAAGAATTCATTAACATTATTGAGCGCCGTTGGGACTATCAGATGGGTAGAGATTTGCATCTAGCTGGTAAGTTTGGATTCAAGAATGTTTTAAAATATTTTTTCGAAGTATGAAAATAAAATTGTGCTTAATCAGTCTTGAAATTTATCTGCAGCTTATTACTTGAATTCGAGATTTCAGTATACTATTTCGGAGATAGATATGGATAGCGAGCTTCTTGCTGCTCTTCGCAATGTCATATATAAGATGGTGTTCGATCCAGAAATCGCGTTGTTGTGTCTGCAAGAGGTATGCTAATTTAAAATAGATGTAATTATTTAATTGAATTGATTTGATATATTTATAAATAATAAATATATTTTGTTTCAGACGAAACAGTTTAGAGAGGGATCAGACAGTTTTGGAATTCCATCAGCTGTCAAGCAAAAAGCAGATGAATCCAGATAAATTACATATCGATAATGAGCAATATAGATTGATATGTAATTTTGCTTAATAATATCATCAAATTTGATATGTAATTTTGCTTTTGTAGCTGAATGGTGGATTCATTTTGGAACGTCAGCAGAAAATTTGAGACATATGGCTGTCCGTATTCTTTCTCAGACGGTCTCTGCTAGTGGCTGTGAACGTAATTGGTCCACTTTCGTCTTTATCCACAGCAAACAGAAAAATCGTCTGACACAAAACTGCCTCGACGATCTTGTATACGTTCACTACAATCTGAGATTGAGGCTAAAATGTATTCAGGAGGAAGTTTAGTTGAAGTACACTGATCCGACACTGGATGATTATGCCGACGAGGATGATGATCCGATCATCGGATGGCTTGCAGATCAGCAGCAAGAGCCAGAGCTTGATGAGTCAGGATTTTCTCCACGACCAGCAGTGTGGTGGCGAGGGAGATCAGGGTGGATCCAGGGCAATGGACAGAAAAAAATATTCCACATAGGGTTCCAGCTGATCAGCCACAGTCTGAGGAGACACAAGGGACTCATTTATCACATGACTCGCTATCCGATATATCTTCTCAGAGATTCGAGCGAGAGATGTATAGACGATCCTTCCGACAGCCAGCAAGAAGGCATCCATCCTCCCAATCACAGGAAACTCAGTCACAGAGGGGCACAAGGGGGAAAGGAAAAGACAGTTGTACGTGCACCACTCTCGAGAGTACAGGAGCTATCTGGTTCAGATACAGACATCAGGGAGAGTGATGATGATACTGGTAGTAGTAGCCATGGATCTGATGATCAGGGAGGAACTGGAGGATATGAGACCACCGTTTATGAGACAGCCACAGGGTGATATTCGATTCACCGGTGAGTCTCAATTTACGCATGTCACACAAGATAGGGATCATGATGAACGAGTCGGTAGAGATCGTGGGGAGCCAATTTCATATAGACGACGGGCTCCTAGAGGTCGTCCAGCACATGATGCAACTGCGGACGATCTTGCACGTGGAGTAGGGTCCATGGATGTATCTGGATCATCCTCGCATTATGGATCCTATTATCCACAGTCACCTTATGATCCATATGCATATGGTGCATCCAAGGCATCATCTTCTAGTGGTTACTACCCTATGCAGCCTGGAGCATCTTACGGATCAGATTTTTCTACTGGCATATTTGGATGGGCTCCTCCACAATTATACCATCATCTCGAGGATACTTCTCAGAGTCAGAATTTTAGCGAGAGGTCTGAGATGTCTTACAATCCAGAGAGGATGCCTTATGAGATGATGAATATTCGAGAGTACGGTGCAGCTTGGCTAGAGGGTTGGACTGATATCCCTTCAGACTATGTTGATGATCCAGACATCTACGAGCGTCATAGACACTCGACAAGAAATTAAATGCAGAGTATATCTTAAGGTTCGTATATCAGTTATTGCGCTTTGTACTTAAATATTTAGATACATTTTAATGCGTATTTTATATATTTTTTCTTTAGTTTTAAAATGAAATAGTTGAAATATAATGTAAATAAATATATGTTTGAAATTTTGGATCAAGATCTTTGTACCGCAACTTAACTCCAAATTGAACCCAAATATATCAATAATATGCAATATAATGCCATATTGAGGTTGTATTTATCAATTATTAACTTCAAAAATTCAAAAAAAAAATTAAAAATCGAAAAAAATATTGGCTACCGGTATCGGACCGGTATGCCTAGGCGTATCGTGTGTCGGTACGGTACCGGTACCGTACCATACCGGTTCGGCGCCGGCACGCCGTCCGGTACCGGTACAGCGAACCTTGATTTCATCTGATTACTTCGCAACATTCCACAGTTAGTGAATATTCTATTAGCATCTGAAGTTCTGAACTTTAAACACTACAAATCATCAGAGTAAAGCTCAAAACTTGCAATATTTCATTTAGATAACATGTGACTTGAATACTTGATACTCAACAGGTAGCATTAAAATTTGCTAAAGTACGGCTTTAAAATATGTAGCATTTCACTGAATACTTGATAGTTTGATTATAAAGGATCTAAAAAAATTGTTACCATAGTATATTCACTTAAACAACTCAACAAATCATTTCCCAAATTCCATCAATAATCACATTCAAGTTTCATCTTGCTATTCCTGTCAAATTGTCACTCAGATTTTATTTATATTAATCATATACATGTTATAGACATACAAAACAAAGTTTAGATATTGAATGCTGCAAACCCCCGAGGACTAAAGAAATCTAAGTGCGAAAGCCAAGCATGCCTTTAGGCCAAAAGAAAAGGTGATATTCTTCTGTTTTCCAACCAAAATCCCTCCAATCTTCCAAGTCAAATTGCACCGAAAGCCCACCTATCATGTGCTAGAACAAACAACTGTTTTTCTTTTTGCCAGAACTTTATAAATCTATACTATTAACTAGAAACTAACTAGTATGACAGCCAGAATATTTATGTCATAGTACCTCTCCTTCAATCAATTTCCATTTAAATCAATCTCTACTTCCTCAGAGGCATGAGAAGAATTCCAGCAGAAATATCCAAATAGAAGAACTTCTTAAGACAGCCATCTCTGTCCATTTATTTATTTATTTTTTTGGTTGTAAATGTGGTCATTCCAACATATCAACACTGGAATTTTATGCAACTTTAATAGCACCAAAGTTGATCAAGTTTAAATCCAAATAACTGATTACAGGTGCATATCAAAGCCTGAAAAAATCCATGGTAAGACAATTATAATATGCTTAAGCCCCCTACCCCCACAACTAAAAGCTGGGATGAGCTGCCACAGCTTAAAGCTGCAGAAATATGAATGATCAAAATGTCAATTTCATGAAGTTGTGGGTGCATATCTCAGTCATAAGATAGCTGCAAGATTCTTTACACTACGAAAAAAAGATTTTTTTGCGGCAAAAAAATTTATCACAAAAAATTCATTTTTTGTTGCTAAAATCTTTTGCGATAAAAAAAAATTCGTTGCAAAATTGTTGCTAAAGCCCGTCGCAATAAGTCATGGCTAACTTTTTGCGACAAAACTTGTTTTGTCGCAAAAAATATACTTTTAGCAACAAAATAGCATTTTGTCACAAAAAAATCTCATCTAGCGACAAATATTTTGTCACAAAAAAGTATAAAATTTTATCATAAAAAGTATGTTCGTCGCTAAAAATAGTAAGATTTTATTCTATATGCATTATTAAGTGACAATAATTTTTTGTCACTAAAAGTATAAATTTTATGCAACAAAATAGTTTTGTCACTACAAATTGAATATTGCAACAACATGTTTTTGTCACAATAGAATTTTTTAGTGAAATAGGATGCACACTTTAAGCAACAAAATATCTTATCACCAAAAAAATAGTTTTAATGACAAAATATTTTGTCACAAAAAATTAATCTGCAATTTAGAAACAATTTATAGCGACAAAATTTATTGTCACAAAAAGTTAATATGCTAGTAAAATATTTTTTAGTGATAATTTATCGTCACAAAAAGTTAACCTGTCATTAAAAAATAAATTTTAGTAACAAAATTTATTGTTATAAAAAGTTAACCTGCCATTAACGACAAAATTTATTGTCATAAAAAAATTAACCTGCTATTTTTTTCAAATAAGAAAAAAATATATATTAAAATTCAAATTAATTAATCTTTTCATAATAATTCAAATATTCTTCAAATACATAGTCATATAAAGATTTCAACATGTTCCTCCATACATCATCTTCATAACAAAAGTTCACAAACAAAATTATAGGTATCATACAACTCCCACAAAATTATAAAATACCCAAGTCTTAATTAACAACCACAAAGCCATAAATAAAGCTTCCAAAAAGCTCCAATGTAAGTCAAATTCCTTCTTAACCACAAGAGCCATCAAACTTCCACAAAGCTCCCATGCAAGTCATTCCCTTCTTAATAACCTACAATATGAAAAATAAATAAATCCAAAAAATTAGAACAACATAAGCATATATGCAAAATTAGAAAATCTTTAAGCATGCATACTAGATATTTTGTGTTAATTTGTATGAAATTATTGCAAATATTAAATAACCACAATTAGGGAATAAAACAACCACCACCATAACCACTACCACCATAATCATTCTATAACTATCCAAGCAAACATAAGTAATGCAATATATAATCATGCTAATACATCTAGCTATTTAAAAATACAATAATGACAACCACTATACTACTATCATTACCATCATATCCATTTTATCATTATCTAAATAACCACAAGTACTACAACATATAGCGATGCCAATATATCTATCTATTCAAAAATATTGATAAATGACAACCACCATCATAACCACTACTACCATAATCATTCCATAACCAAACAAGTAACTACAAGTAATACAATATGACACATCCATATCCATATTAATACATCTATCTATTCAAAAATATAATAATGACAACCACCACAACCACTACCATCATAACTATTTTACGACTATCCAACCCTCACCATAACAATCACATGAACTTTTAATTTTCAAATTGCCATCACAAACAATCAACAATTATAATAATCAAATTATTATAGCTAAAAGATAGTAATATATATCCAAAACAACCATTCCATATCCATATTAATACATCTATCTATTCAAAAATACAATAATAACAACCACCATATCCACTACCATCATAATCATTTTATAACTATCCAACCACCACTATAACAATCATATGAACTTTTAATTTTCAAATCACTATCATAAACAATCAACAATTATAATAATCAAATTATTATAGCTTAAAGATAGTAAATAGGTGACTTTACCGTCAGAAAAGTAGACTACTAAGCCCGATCGTGCCGCATCTCTCTCATGAATTGTTGGAATTCCTTCATTTTATTTTCATAAGTCTTCATTTTTTTCTTCATGTGGCAATCTTCTCATTGACTTCAACAATCTTCTCGTTGGCTTTTTCTAGTTGAGACTCAATAGTAGCAAATCGGTCCTTAAGCTCATTATCATGTGAGCTTGATATGTAGAACGAATTTAAACTTCCAACTTTAATGCCATGTCCCATTCCTCTCAAATATCTTGACTTTTTGACAAGCACATTAACCAAAATCTGATTTTCTAACCTTTGATCTATACCTTCGAAGGTTATTGTCTTAATTCAGTCATTTCGTCCTACGAAGTTTTCAAAGATAATTTAGACCTCACGATAATTTTTTTCATAGATAAAAAATATAAAAAGAGTACAATTATACTTATAAATTTTGATTGAGCAATTTCATTAACGAATTCTTGACCATCCTTCTTTATGTGTGTATCCTTGAAGATATCAACCACATTTGGATTTTCTTTGTAAAGTTAGAATAAAAAAATAATTCATTAATTTTAATGTATATTAAATATTTTAGAAGTATAAAAATACTAAAAATATTATATTATCATTTCTTGAAGTCGATTAAGAAAAGTTCTGGTACCCGAAATATGACTATATGGGAGTTGCGAATGATTACTTGAGCTTATTTGTGATCGCTTCTGCAATAATAAATAAAAAATTAAATAAAAATATAAAAAATATATAAATATATTTTATCTTATGAGTTACTATCTTAAAGTCATCATCCTCTATCGGATCATACACGGAAACCCAATCTTCCAATCCAACTTCTGGGCGTGGAGATTTTTCTCGTGGATTTGTCTTTTTCCATTAGCTTATATTTTTTGTTGAGTATGTTTTTCCAACGTCTATAATGAGTTTGAAATATTTTGTAAACACATTCCTTCACATGTACAGCCGGCCAATCCACAATTTCACACCATCTCTGAAATAATTAATAATAATATCACTTAAATAATTTTTTATATATTAATAATAAAACTAAGTGAAAAATGAACGTAACTAATAGAAAAATTATAATAACCTCCAAGCATGGATAATAAGTTTCCTTTTGTTCCTCTGGGATTTCTTTCTATCTTCCTACACCATGAAGAAGTGCACATGTCTTAACATTAAATCCAACTCTTGTAAAGTCAACATCATTCTCCAATAATTTACATTCTCCTTCACCAAATTTAATCCTCATCTTATGCCGAAGCTGTAAAGTTAAACCAAAAATTATCTTTTAAAATTCAAATAGTGAAGAATATACAAATAATTCATGTACTAATATAGTAATGAAGGATATAAGTGACAATCTTACTGACTTTCTTATCCAATACTATGCATCGTGATGTGCCACAATCTCTTCTAGGTAAGGAAGAACCTAGAAATACAAATATAGTCAATATCAAGCATGCATATAATTATTATACAAGTATAAAATTATATTTACAAACTATAGTATTTTAAATAGATAGAATCATTCATTTACATATATACATATATATATATATATATATATATATATATATATATATATATATATATATATATATATATATATATATATATATATATATATATATATATATATATATATGTACTCACTTTCACTACTCCTTAAAGTAGGAGGACTGAGATCTCTTTTAGAAGTTTTGTAACTGGGGAAGTCTCATTACTATTTGGTAATGTAGGCATAGTGGATGCTGGAGCTGAAGTAGGCATCATAATATCTTCTTCTCGACCTATTATATCAGCATTTGATGAAGATAAACTCTTTGGTCGCTTGTATTAGCCTCTTTTAGATCTTGCCATAGATCTATAAAGAAGCTAAAAAGATAAACAAATTAAACAAACAATCATACTCAATGGTTGCAAAAAATATTATGCACTTAAACTTTGAATACATCACAACTATATAAAGACAAAGGACAAAAGATCATGAAGACAAAATTTCTTTCATAAATTACTTTCAGTAATGCAATATACAATAGCCATCAAGAAATATTTATACTATTTATCAAGATCATTATCAATGCTTTCATCCATTTCATATTATCTTCCTCTTCAGTTATATCATCTCCATCAATGTCCTCATCATCGCTGCCATCTCCTCCATTGTCATCTTCGTATTTTTGAACATTAGTTGGTGTAGGTCCTCCAATATCATCATCAAATTCGTTAGGATCTATATAATCTCTATTTAATGTATCAAGAGACTCATCACCACTTTCAATAATTGAAACTATCCCATTTGATTGAAATTGCTATACTGCTTCATCATCAATCCCATCTTCTACATCTATCAATTCTAACTCGGAAAGATCCCATAAATGTCGATGTTGCACCCATTGTACGAGTTGCCAATTACAGTCTAACTTTGTGTCATTGATGTAAAAAACTTGTTGAACTTGATCAGATAATACAAAAGGATAATCCTTATACCATCGTGACCTCACATCAATGCTAATGAATTGTCCATCATCTTATACTGTTCGATTGCTTCCCGTGTTAAACCATTCGCACTAAAATAGCACCACTATATACTCTTTAAGGAATGTAAGTTGAACAATTCTCTTCAAAAAATCAAAAAACTCAACTATCTTCTCTTCATGTTCTCCTATAAGTAATCCACTGTTTTGAGTTCTACAAAGATTGTCACGATCTTTTATGTGAAATCGAACTTCTTTCACAATACAGAGTAACATCTTGTGTTAGATTTATGGGGACCATTTGCTAACATCCATAATTCATTTGTGGCTTCTTTACATTTTTAATAATGTAATTGATTCATCTACATAATAAATACAAAAATCAAATTATAAATATTATAAGTTCCTTGCTAAGAGTATTAAATTGTCTTATTTGAAAATGAACAACTTACATGCCCTTTAAACCAATTAGGAAATTGCTTCTGTTGTCTCTTACTAATGTTGAGATGGCTCACCTTCAATAGTTTTTGCCTGTGCATCCTATATATTATAAATTATTTTAGTAAATATTTAATTAACAATACTAAAATATTTAATAAAATAAATAAAAATAATATTTAAAAATTTTTTTACTCCAAATATTTTGTGATTTCATCATAATTTCTTAAGATATACCATTGAGTTATATCCAATTCCTTTTCAGATATGTCAGGTTCGGACCTAATATGTCCCAAAGGACGAGCCACTAAAGAAAACACTCCAAGCCCTCTAGACTGTTAGTTTTGGCTTCCATCATAGTTTCTTTCTGGTTGATTGAACTTGGTTTCATCATCCTTAAAATACATTGATAAGAATGTCATGCATTCATTCATAATATATCTTTCTGCGATTGAACCTTCAAAATGAGCTCTGTTACCAATCACATCTTTGAGAGAACCGAGATGCCTTAATTAAATAAATAATAAAAGTTAATTGAGTTTTTAATTATTTCAGAATACTTAAATTAAAACTGGTGGAAATTATAAGTTAATTACCTTTCAAAAGAAAACATCCATCGTAAGCCTACTGGTCCAGCAATCTTCACTTGCTTGGGCAAGTGAACAGCTAAGTGTACCATAACATCAAAAAAGATAGAAGAAAATATTCTCTTTAACTTACACAAAATTACATATATGTTTCTCTCCAATCTTTCTACATCCTCTATTTTCAAGGTCTTCGAGCAGAGTTCCTTAAAAAAATCATCTAGCTCAAACAATGCTTGACTAACTTATTTACGTAAATAGCCACGAACTCCAGCTGGAAGAAGCCTCTTTAAAAGAATATGACAATCGTGTGTCTTCAAGCCTGTCAACTTATCATCTTTAACACATCTTGATATATTTGAAGCAAATCCATTAGAAAACTTAATGGAATTCAAGAATTCTAGAAAAGCTTTCCTCTCACTTCGAGATAATATGTAACAGGCAGGTGGCTTTTTCAATTTGTTGTTCTCTTTTTGCATCCACAACTCTTTTCTTATTTTCATATCCCGTAAATCTTCACGATCATTCTCTATTTCTTTTGTTTTTCCTACAATGTTTAACAATGTTCCAAGTACATTATCACATATGTTCTTTTCTATGTACATTACATCAAGAATATATCTAATTTTGAGTTTTTGCCGATATGGCAACTCAAAAAAATACTCTTCTTAACCCAATTTCCTTCACCACTACCATGCTTTCTTTTTCTCTTACTTGGATGTTTTCCAAATTTGTCAAAGATATCCTCCTAGTGCTCTAACCATTGCAACACTTATTCTCTTGATAATTCTGAGGGTTCTAAACGGTGGTCCACTTTTTTATTAAATGTTGCTTTATTATTACGCCAAGGGTGTTCTTGAGGCAAATAACAACGATGGCCCATGTAGCCTATCTTACCTCTTAACTTTTATGAATCAATCATATCAAGGCATACGAGACAAGCATTGTAGCCTTGAGTGATCCATCCAGATAAATAACCATAAGCTGGAAAATCACTTATAGTCCACAAAACTATTGCATGCATTTGAAATCTTTTACCACTATAAGAATCATAAGTTTCCACACCATCCCATAATTGCTTCAACTCATCTATCAAGGGCCTCATATAAACATCTATATCCTTTCTAGGAGAACGTGGGCCAGGAATCAACAATGACATGAAATAAAATGGCTCTTTTTTGAACACATAAGGTGGTAAATTGTAAGGCACAAGAAAAACTAGCCACATGCTATAAGAGTTGCTCATATGATCGAATGGATTGAATCTATCACTAGCAAAAGCAAGCCTCACATTACAGAAATCTGCTGCAAATTGAGGATATTGCTTATCAAGCTCCTTTCATGCAGGAGTGTCGGCTAGATGCCTCATGATACCAACTTCTTCAACGTGCTTTTCACTATGCCATTTTATATATGAAGCCGTCTTACTAAACATGAAGAGCCTTTGCAATCTTGGTTTTTATGGAAAATACCGCAATATTTTGTAAGGAATCTGGTACCCTTGCCATCATCAAACTTTCATCTTGGTTCCTTACAAATTGGACAGTATTTCTCTGTTTCATAATTCTTCCAAACGAGCACACAATCAACTTGCATGCCTCAATAGACTCATAACCCAACCCTATACTAGATAGAAATTTTCTAGGCCTATAATAGGATGAGGAAAATGATGCACCTTTCGGTAGCAACTCCTTTAAAAAATTGAGCAACATATCGAAGGACTTATTGGTCCATTTATTGAGAACCTTTATGTGGAGCATCTTAACAATAAAAGACAACAATGAATACTTGGACCCTAGGTATAGCTCATGTTGTGCATCTTTAATTAATTTATCAAGAGATGAAAATTCAGCCTGTGGTCCATTAGTTGTGTCATCAAATTATTGTGCTTCCCTCATTTCTCCTAACAACTCATATAAATCATCTATCAAGTCTTTATTAAATTCAATACTGTTCATCATTTCATCATCAATATTGTTGTCACTATCATGTATCAGTATTCTTTATCCATACAAAGTCCAATCTCTATAAGTCAGTGAAAATCCTCGCAAATGTTAGTCACATTTCACTTGACTAAAGATCTTATATATCCCATTATTGCAATTATGATAAGGACAAAAAATCATATTATCTGGATGCCTCACATTTTCTTTCGCAAACTTAAGAAAGAATTCAACACCTTTTTTATATCTATTACTAAAGAAATTATTATCATCAATCCAACTCTTGTCCATATCCTATAAAAAAAATTACATAATAAGTTTCTTTTAGAGTATAACTAAGAATTTCAATATCATATTTTCATAAAAGAAAAAAATTAAATACTAGCACAGGAAAAGACATAAGAACCCGCCATAACTCACGACAACCTAAAGAAACAACTGTTATTTTACATATTATTATAATACAATAATTATATATTATTGTCATCATTATTATATTTCCACAATCAAGTTACAATAATAATATATTATTATCATTAATCCAACTCTTGTCCATATCCTGTAAGAAAAATTTCACATAATAAACCTTTTTTTAGAGTATAATTAAAAATTAAAAAAATAAAAATCACATGAACATACATTAAGATGAATAAGCACTTCACCTTCTTCTATTAATATTTTTTCACAATCAAATCCTCTCAATTACTACAAAAGATGTGGACAGCAACAATTCACCTGTGCATTCCAAAAAAAAAAAGATAAAAATCAAAACAAAAAAACCCACCAACAGAACTAATCTAATATGATGCACTTCGATGAAAAAAATCTGGCCTCACCCCTGCCCAGGCTTCCTCGGATCTGCTCCGCCCCAGCGGCACCCTAATAGTGCCAAGTGGCAGAGGAGGGTACGAGCCGGATCGTCTCCCTCTATGGCTGGAAAAATAATCGAAAATAAAACCAATGTGGCAGAGGAGGGGGACCAGCCAGACCGTCTCTGTGCGACTGGGAAAAGAAACAATGCCAGAGGATCAGTTGGAGCAGGGGGATCCAGAGCGGGGTTTTGGGTTGTAGGTGATCAGTCGAAGTAAGGGGATCCGAAGCTGACGCCAGCCTAAACCGCCAGCAGGTGGTTTTCGGGCTGGGTGAAGGATGGTTGGGAGGTCGAGGGAGGCGTGGAGGCAGGCGAGCAGGGGGATGCGACGGAGGGTGGGATGGGCGAGGAAGGCTGTCTACATGTCCGTCTGCGGCTGGATTAAAAAAAAAAACAAAGAAAGATCGGGGACCAGACCACCCAGATCCGGTGCGGGTCGCCATAAACTGTCGATAGGGGGCGGCTGGATAAAAAAAAGAAAAAGAAAAACTGGGGGTCGGACCACCCGGATCCAGAGTGAGTTGCCATAAACTGCCGGCAGAGAGGCTCTGGGCGATGCGAAGGGTGGTTGAGAGGTCGAGGGATGCACGAAGGAGGGCGACCAGGAGGACACGATGAATGGTGGTGTGGGCGAGATGCAGGGCATGGTGAGGGAGATGACAGCACGATTGAGAGGTCGAGGGAGGGGGATGCGGCGGACGATGGCGCGGGTGAGAGGGCATGATCATCTAGAGGGAGATAGAATGGAGAAGAATGCATTTTAGGGAAGGAGAGATGGGAGGGAAGGAGATCGAGCATACTGATTTTGATGGCGGTGCAGAGCTTGGCTTTCTCTTCGTCGAAGCTTTGGGAGGAAGAGGAGGGCGATAGGGTTTTGGGAGCGGTGGGGAGGGGAGATGGAGAGGCGAAAGAAATGAGGGGTTTGGGTTTTCAGGGCATCGAGAGGGGAAATTGAGAGGCGGAAGAAGCAGAATCAGAACAGAAAAAAATAAAGATTTTTGATAAAATAATTATTAAAATTTTATTAATTTATCTTTTGTTATGTTTAAATTTTTTAAATAACGTAAACTATGTTTAATTTATCTTCTCTTATTAATTTAAATCATTTATCTTTTTTAAAATCTCCAGATCGGGGACAAGCAGCTAATTAAATAAATCGATGAATGTGATCTTAGCTAAACCACTAAAATTTTGTAGCATTTGATTTTTTGACAAAATTTATTTCATCCTATATAATTGGTATCAAAAATTTAAAAAATTAAATCATACACATCTAACGAAAAAAGAGTATTATATTAAAAAATAATTTTAAATACTTCAAAAATATTACATAAAGCAATATTAGAATTTTCTTAACTTTTTGTGGTACTTGTTTTAACATTTAATTTTTTCACAACTTTTGCAAATGAACTTTTCAAAAAAATAAAATGTATAATGACTGTTAATGGCAAAATATTTAAAATTAAATATTTTTTTAATGACAGCATTTTAATGCTTTGCAAATAAAATGATAATGTATTGTATAACCCATTTGCAATAAAAAATTTAAAAAATATATAATAGCTTTTTATGATAAAATAATTTTTATCATAAAAAATTAAAAAAGGAGAGAACAATAGGAGGGATTCTAATTTTTTTTTACAACAAACAAGCCTTTGTCATAAAAAAATATATTGACTTTTTGTAATAATTATTTTTGTCATAATAAATTAAAAAAAGGAGGGAACAAAAAGAGAGAATCTATTTTTTTTGCAACAACCAAACATTTGTCATAAAAAATATATTGACTTTTTGCAATAAAATATTTTCGTCGCAATAAATTTAAAAAAAAAGAAGGAACAAAAAGGAAAAATTTAAATTTTTTGCAACAAACAAGCCTTTGTCATAAAAAATATATTGACTTTTTACAACAAATATTTTTGTCTCAATAATTTTTAAAAAAAAGATAGAACAATAGGAAGAAATTTTTTTTTTTTTGCAATAATCAAGCCTTTGTCACAAAAAATATATTAACTATTTGCAACAAAATATTTTCGTTGCACTACATTAAAAAAAAAAGAGAACAAAAGGAGAGAATCTAAATTTTTTTGCAACGAACAAATTTTTATCATAAAAAGAATATAAAAAATATAATGATTTTTTGCAATACAATACTTTTGTCACAATAAACTAAATAGTGATTTTGACTTTTTGCGACAAAATATTTTGTCACAACAATTTCACTTAAAGTGACAATAGTAATTTTGTTGCTATAAATAGAAAACTAAATTTAGAAAAATTTTATTTGTGATAAATTTTTTTTGTCACAAATTGACAATTTTTAGTGACAAATATGTTGTCACAAATACATTATTTTTGTCACAAATATGTTTGGTGCAAAAATCCGAAAAATTATGAATTGGTGGGAGGATTTTTTGTGACAAATTTGTTATTTTGTCGCAATAACTCAAGTCTGTAGTAACAAAAAGAGATTTCATCACAAAAAATTGACTTTTTGCAACAAAATTATAATTTGTTGCAAAAACCTTACTTTTAGTTACGATATTTTATTTCGTCACTAAAAATTCATCACAAAAACACTTTTTTTTTTGTAGTGTTGGTGCTCCATGTCCAAAAATAAAGAAAATAGGAACAGTTAGAATGTCATCAAACCTCCTAGAAAGTTGAAGATATTGTGGGTGGAGAAATTTCTATAACACCAAAACATCAAGTTTTTTTTTTAGGGAAAAAAAAATCAAATGTTGGCTCTTGCTGATGAAATTCCAACTTAGTCTTTTGTTCTTGGATATAGGAGTAATAGCTTCAAAATGTATCATAAAAGCTACACCAAATAAGAAATCAAAAATTAACCAAAATTTTTACTCAAAAATTGATAGCATAGTTGCAAATTGAAATGCAAATATTATAACAAACTACCAACTAATTGTCGCATATGGGTCATTTATATTGTCGATCACATCCTCATTTGATGACCTTCTGAATTGGCTTATTGGTGAATTCCCAAGAATTGAAGAGCATAACTTTTGAAACGAGTTAGATTGCTTCTCATAAATATTTGTAGCCTTCACATAAATCCTCATGTAAGTAAATTCCACAACATCCTCTTCAGATATTCAGCCCCTAATCATACCCCAATACTTCCAATACTTCATAAATTTAGATTTGTGATCCTCATGACATTAAGCTTTCCTTTTAAGCAAAAAAGATTAAATTTTTTGAACTCTATGAGAAAATGAATTTGCAGTAAAATAAACTTCTTGACTGAATTTCTCAAATGATTTTTTAAAAGGAAAAAAAAACCTTTAAGAACTTGTTGGACAATGGAGGGTTTCATATTGCTGATCCAAGTTGCTTGATATATGATCTACTACCACTAAGTTTCTTGCACACCAATAGCCATGTGATTTGGAGGCCCCAAGCCTTTCATCAAGTAGTCAAAAAATTGGACAATTAACGATGCATATTTTTTGAGCATTTGATGCATGAAATAGGGGCCTCTAGGTCATATAATTTTAGGCATGTAAGTAGCTTAAAGGGATGCCTTTCTCAAAGAGTCAAAGGCGCCAATGCTGTTAAATAAGGGTGCAAATGAGCTGAATGGCTTGCGAGATACTCGAGCTTGACTCAAAGCTCGGGTAACTTGAATAGCTTTTTTTTTTAATCGAGCTCGAGTAGCAAAAGCTCACAAGCCTAGCCGAGTATATATATTTTTAATAATATTATATTTTATTTATAACTATATTATTAGTTTAATATCTTAAAATATAATATAGTGTTATTCTTTTTAATTATGACCAAGACTCAAGCTCGAGTATACCTCGGGGTGATATTCATGACAAGTTTAGTCGTTCTTAAGTATTGCTTTTTTTTCTTTCTTTTTTGATATAGTCAAACTCGAGCTTAGATATTAAGGCTTAATCGATCTCGAGTTGAGTTTTGATTCCGAGTATTTTGAATCAAGTTGAGCTCAAGTCTTTAGCTATTCGACTTGACTTACTCGAGCTCGACTAAACTCAATTACACCCCAAACCTCCCCCTCTCCCCCCCCCCCCTCTTCTCCCAAGCTGTAGAACCTCTCACTTTCAAGTATTAAAAGAGAACTTAGAAGGGAGAGAGATAAATGGACACCAAGGAAACCACACAAATATATTGATTAATGTGGAAGAAGGGATAATGACTGGAATGAACCAGACTCTTTTCCTAGCCCAATTGTAACTGTTAGAGCACTTAACCAGAAACCAATTAACCTATTATTCAATCACGTGATCTCTGACCTCAACTAGCTCTATAAGAAGACTTGCTCGATCACGTGATCACTGACGCTAGGTTCAATCTCATGCCTTGAAAATCTGGACCTCCCAAGCCCATGACATGGGATCCAGGGGGGCGTAGTTGGCGTCCCAAAGTTTGATACTGGCTTTCTTTTGCTTTATCCCTACAATGTGATATGTAACTTAAATGTAGTACATTTCAGCTCGACCCATGCACTCAAGACAGCGAAACATAGAGGAATCTGGTTGTTTCAAGAAAAATACTAGTAATGCTTACATCAGTTCTGTCAAAATTTAACATCATATTGAACTAATTTGACTTTGTTTTTTGCAGATCCTAAAGAGCCGTGCGTGTATAGATGTTAAGCAGGACTGTCCTCATGGTGACATTATCATCTCAGCTGGCTCTCAACTTGAAGCGGAGTTTAACAATCCATAGTGTGCAGGAACAGGACGGAGGATGTCTATTTTGACGTCTGTGTAAAGTTTTTGTCAGCTGCCCGCAAACAGCTCTGTATATATTATGGTTTTGGTTTAAAATCAAACAGTTTCCGACATGAAAATTTCCGCTTTTTAAGAAAGCAGATTCAGTTCATATATTTTTCCAGAATCCCTTTTTCGTGCAGGTGATGAAGCATTTTGGACTTGATTTGTTATTTTGTACGGTATCTAGATGTCTTTAACCTGGTAATCGTTGGGATAGAGAATAGGTGGGGATGTACATTGCAGAAAAGCAATTGATTTTAAAATTTTAATCCCAAGTTCTGCGATCATATTTAGTTCATGTTTGACAAACTTTCGGACAATCAATTTTTTTTTGTGTAGATTGGAGTTTGCAAATAAAAACTTAATGCGGGATGAAATACATAATTCAGGTCAAACCGTGCATAGAAATATAACGTTGAGACGCATGGCTTTGATTTAGAGAGAGAGAGAGGGAGGGAGATTGAATTAATTAAGTGAATGAGAATAATTTTTATCCATTTTATTGTTTTTGGTCATTTGGCAGTTAAAAGCTATTAGAACAGGATTTCCAAAGAAATGGGGATGCATTGCATGGATTAATGGTTTGAACATTGCAAGTGGTCTAGCAGTAGCAGGGCTGACATGGAGATTTCTACGCAACCCAGTGAGATAATAGCAATCATGCCTCAAATATTACAAGTTTTCAGTTGCCTTCAAAGCAAAGATATACCTCATAAACATCTGCAGCAGCCTGGAAAGTGACAAGATATTACATGTCCACAATTATGTTTGCATCCAGCTGGGTGAACTCGTCAAAGTATGCCTTGAAATGTTCAAAGGAATGTTTGGCATCATCAACAGCACACATCTCTCTTATGCTGTGCATTGATAATTGCGGTGCACCAACGTCAACTGTTCGGATTCCAACACCACTTGCAAGTATGGGACCAATGGTTGAACCACAGGGCATATCATTACGTACCACAAAATCCTGCAAGATTAAAACAACACGTTCAGAAAAAAGGGCAAAAGAAATCTACTGGCATTACAAGGCCAAGTATAAAGGGCAAAGATGCAATGTAAAACATTGTTTATGTCATGGCAAAAAGCCTTCCTCAAAAGGCCAGCAGCTGAGTGCATGATGATGCAAGGGATTTACTCGGTCCACTAACTAAAGTAAGGTATTGAAATCCAAATTAGAAATTCGGGAAAAACAAATCTGAGCTTGAACTGGAATCTCTATACTTTGAAAGCTGCTCTGTTTTTAAGGTGGACATGCGCCCCAACATTGTGTCAAAAAGCCTTCTTGAGTTTTAGAAGAATTATTTTACCAAAAAAAAAAAGTTTTAGTAGAATTATCCTCTTATCAATAAGCTAATGTTAGTAGAACTATCTTATTATTGCAAAGCTCATTCACATCACATTATCCAAGCATACAGTGTCCCATCGTATCAAGGCTCCAGCAAAAAGAGGATTCCCATAAAACATGAGGTGCAAAAAACATAGCAAATTTTTTCATCATTTTTCAAAAGTCTTTCACATAATTATATGGATAGAATTCACTGAGAATCTAATGAATGGAAATGTTGATGTGCTGTTGACACCAAAACAGAAATACTGAAAGATAGCAAGAAAGGTGATATTGCTGTATGGATCAGAATATTAGGAAATATACCTGACTTGTCTAACAAATGGAAGCTGATGTCAACCGAGATTATGAAGAGGAGAGCATATATAAGTTTATGAATAGCACAATAGTTTAAATCGACGAAAAGCAATCCAAAGCCACATTATCATGTTAAACAAAACCATGTGAGGCTGAATATATTCTCAGCTTTGTGTAGAAGGTTTAGAAGCATGGTTAAAGCCTTGAACATTGATATTAGGGAAAATTTGGCTAGGTTTAAAGATTTGAAATGTAAGATGAAAATATGCTGATAATCTCCCAAAAGTTTGAAAAGAGGGTGAGAAAAGGGTCCGTAGTACCAATGCATATCATCTCATACAGGCAAAATGTATCATGTCGGTACCAACAGATACTTTGTATTGGGGGTGCACCAATTATTTGTACACTGAACCAACTCTCTTACCAAGCATACCAATACTATACCACCATCAAATTAGTATGAATTCAGCACCGAGATTGCAAACCTTGAAGGTGAGTATATCTAATAATCTCTAATAACCGATTTTCTAGAGCAATGCAATTGTTTGTTCCTAGCTAAGGCACATGCATAAGCGGGTGATATTTTATTTTAATGTAAAACCTACCATGAAGATTAGAGAAAAATTGTGAGAGTTATCCCCCCTTCTCTCCTAACCCACCCCAACAAATATTGTAAGGATGGTGCTTTTTAATGGAAGACAAATACCATTTAATCACTGCCAGCTAATAGATATGGAGGCTAAGGATATTAGGAACAAGAATGAAGAGGTACGCATGCACCAAATATGGACTCCATGTGTCAAGTGAGCAGGCGAATTTGCATTTGGCATTAGGTGAAGAAAAAAAATGAATGAGCATAATTTGATACTATATCTAGATCTTAAGCACCATCTCAATCCAATTTAATAAGATGAATATACTATCTACCATATAGATAATATACATGCATCAGAAATCAAGAACATATATGATACTCTATTTTATCAAAGATTTTTCATGATTTTCACCGCATTAACCTAAGTTTGAGAGTGAACTGACCTGAATGGGTAAGTTATGCCTTTCTGCAATCTCCCGAAATATAAACGAAGTGATGGCATTTGTGGCATAACGCTGATTGGCATTGTGCTTAATAACAAGACCACCATGCAATTTAGGTTGATGGTTTTCCTCGTGTTTGTCCTATGAAGACAAGCAAAAAAAATAATAGAGGGGGAAGGGTGCCTTGTTCTCATGCAGTACAATAAAACATGCCCTAGGCCTGTCTGGAAGAATTGAAACTGGAAAACAGTAAACAGCATGAAAGAACTCAAGATTTTGAACATACCATATAGTTAGGATGTAAGGCATGCGCCATGTCTGCAGATACAAGGAAACTCCTCTGAATTGCCTTCTCAAGCAACTGAAAAGCAGTTGGACCACTTTTAGCAGTTCTCTAATAAACTTTTCCTCAAAAAAGCAGTTGTCTAATAAACTCTAGACAAAAATGTTGAGAACTTTAAATGACATTCATGCAAACAAAAAGCATAAACTTAGATGTCCATATGCACATATGCAAATCCATGAGTACTTAGCACCAATTAAAGCATGTATCTATAATACATGGATTCGTGTACAAGTTGGGCCACTATCTTGTTGATCTCTGATGGTTGAAGATGTACATCTAGATAGGTACCTACGTGAATTCATAGATAGCTGACAGCAATTTATGGACACATGTCCCAATGCTTTCCAAGTAAACAACCTCGTAAGCACCCCCTGATGCACATTGCCAGCCAAAAATTTTTAACTCCAACCAAACATCTAATGACGAGACTTCAGCACAACTGCCAATAATTGATCGAATATATATTTTGTTTTACAGTGGGAGAATTAATGTCTCTCAAGACATTTGAATTTTATTTAGAAGCAGTTCAGATAATGTAGATGACATATAGCATAGGTGATCAAGTTAGATGACTTTTGACCATAGGCTATTAAGTTGATTATGCTCTATGAACTCCAAAGCCTTTGACCACATGATGCATACACACAGGAACACACTAAAACAAACACCCCACGCACACGTGCATGCACATGCAGCAATTATTAAGCATCAAATTCTCACACATATGAATAAGCTGACAAATACCTAAGGCATAGCTATACAACTCAAAAGTCAGATTCCTTCAGTTTCCAACACAGTGGAAATGATAGGCCAACAATGCAACAAAAATAAATAATACAAACAATACATATAGTCATATAGAAGTCATGGAAACAATCTGTTTGCACTGATATGTTCAGATGTAAAGAGACATGCAAATAAATACTACATTGGAATCTGAAGAGTTGAAGGACTTTGTTATTCTTGACAGAGCATCCAACATGGCAGGAGAACCAGCTCCTTGAGCTGAGTTAGATCCAACCTCCTCATGATCAAATAATGCCACCATCCTCACACCAGATTCATCATCGAGAGAACTTTCAGCAGATGTCGATTCTATTAAAGCCTGAAATTCAGATAGAGAATTAGAATCTTAATTGATCATTAAGTAATATTTCTGAAAATTAAAATATAAGATAAATATGAAAAAAGTAAAGCAAGTCAGAATGCAGAGCAGACGACAACAATCATATTTTTGTTAATGTATACAGCATAAGCTATCCCATTCTCGCCCATTCTCAACTAAGTAATTCATTAACCAATTGTTTGATCTAATATAAACTTATTCTATTCCAAACCTAGTAAACAAAGAAAATTCCATTCCAAAGTCCAAACTCCTGAGAGTTAATGCACCAAAAGACTCTTCAATCACAATGAACACTTGATTTTGTCAAGACCTCTTAAGGGTAAAACAAGCTCAAGTGTAGCTAACGTAGCCAATGATCATTTTTTCCAATTAAGACTTTAAAGACTTCTACTATACAAGAGATAGGTATTGAGTACCTCAGGCCAAGCCACATGGAACACTGAATTCATGCAATGGTCACAGACAGAAAGAAAGAAAGAAGGAAGGAAGGGGGAGGAAAAGAAAAGAAAATCCTTTGTGCCATTTGATGGTAAGGCACATCACAAACTATAAAAAACCAGATGGTATCTGGGAACCATATCTAGCAAAATTTAAAATTTAGAAATATTCTTCATCCAACTACATTTGCCATTTCACTTTGCTGCTCCCTACCGCACATCTCGGTTTGTCACACACCATGAACTCTCAAAAATGTCTGTGCAAGCAAGCATCCACTACATACTTCAGGCAGCCAATTAAAAGTTAAGAGCACTACACAGCAGAATACATCATGGAGAATAATCCATAGGTGAGATGCATTAATTGGCTAGTGGAATGTTTGTGCAGGCATGTGTTTGTGAGACTCAGAGAGAGTGAGAGAGAGAGAGAGAGAGATGCGGAGGGGGGAGTTAAATGAAGTGTTACAATGGAGACAACCACAGTTAGATAAAGATCAGACTCAAAATTTGTCTAGTTTGTCGAATGAACTATGTAGGCTCATATACTCTATTCAGAGAGCTGCTTCAACTTTTTAAAAGATAAATTGTAACGTTATAAGATCTCAACCCTCCAACATGTTGAAGCTGTCATCAGCGCTGTTTGATCCCTATGGTCATGCACTTGTCACACTAAACATCAGCCAGCCCCTACAGTGCATTTAACTTTTAATTTACACAATTCTTTTTAGTGGGCTCTCTATTCATAGGAAATTTCAATTAACATCAAAGGCATAACAAAACTCTTGTTTCATCATGTTTTAGAGAATAAAAGTCAACGAAGGATTATCACATTACGCTTTGCATTATCTCTTAATCATCAATTTTATACTGATATCCATTTTGAGTAATTTTCTGACTATTTCCAAAGGATTTATTACATTATCCTATAAAAGTTAATTAAAGTTCCTGATTCCACTAACCAGTGTAATATTATTTGCCCCTAACATACACCAAGTGGTCAGTCCTATTAAGGCTATTTGTTATATTACAAGTGTTTGGGCACAATAAATTATGGTTGAAAGACAACCCACTTCCAATTCAACATTTATAGGAAAACATGCATGAGAAGTATATCCATTGCTGAGAAATTGGAATCTCATTACAAAAAACTAGATGAATATGGTAAATGTGTTAGAAACATATACAAGCCGAAGAATTAGTAAAAACACGTTTCTAGAAGGAATTAGCATATACCACACATTATTGCATTGCTAACACAATTCAATTTAAGGCATTATCAAAGGCTTGATTAACAAATATGAAAGAAGATTGTGGAAATAGCCCCAAAAAAAAGGGTAAACATCAAAAGCTCCATCACAATCAAGGTCTCCCACATCGACCCATACCATCGTATACTGACCTCTATTATTTTGTACCGACCATATCGTACTGTACCAGTGAGGTACGATACAGTACCGAGGTTCAGTTTAGTACAAGAGCCAAACTAGTACATACTAATCCGAATCGAGCAGAACCACCACGTACCAACCTGTACTGCTAGATTTCAGACAATCTAGTGGTTGGGAATGAGAAAAAGTGTTGGAAGCTTGTTTCGATACAATGTATCATTTCGTACAGAATCGATAACATACAAGTATGATTCTCAATACTAGTTCTACAGACATTGATCACAATATTTTGCATTTGTGAATTTTCTTCCTAAGCAGAGCTCACAAGGGTAGAGGTGCATAGCAAAGTATTACCCTCAATAAGATGGAGTTTAAGCCTTAAGACAAATGGCACAAGCCAAAGAATTTCCTTTAAGACTAGAAATTTTATGAAAATTATCAAGAAAAAGGTAATCAATGTACACATTGTTCTTGGACTTGATCAAGAATTGTAACATTAGAAATTTCATACTCCAAATATTTCAATAGCCACTTTACAACAACCAAATTTTGCCGGACTGGTATTGAAGATGTACGAGCCGGCGACCGATTTGATACAATACTGATACACCATATTGATCTCACATATACCCAACCAAGGAGAGGTAGATTGGGAGGGGGGAGAGGGGGGGTGGCACCACAAAGACGGGGATAGGGATAAAGAGGGGGGTGAGAGAGAGAGAAGAGGGAGGGGGTGGAGAGAGAGAGAGAGAGGGGTAGGGGAGAAGAGGAGAAGGAAGAAGAGGGTGAGGGAGCACTTATGGAGAGGGGGAGAAGGAGAAGGGGTAGGGGAGAGGAGAGAGAGGAGGGGCTTACCTCGGCAGTAGCAACTAGAACGCTTGAACAGTGTTGGTCGACATCAAAAAGAGAGAGAGCGTGCAAGTTAGGGCAGCAAGCAAAGGAGAACCCATCAGGCACAATGCAATTATAACCTGAAGCAG
This sequence comes from Elaeis guineensis, assembly GCF_000442705.2. Taxonomy (NCBI): domain Eukaryota; kingdom Viridiplantae; phylum Streptophyta; class Magnoliopsida; order Arecales; family Arecaceae; genus Elaeis; species Elaeis guineensis. Next base: position 17,896,129 of record NC_026001.2, read on the forward strand.
CCCGCATTGCCAAACCATCCCAATCTATCGGTTCGATTTAGGCTAAACTACTCAATTCGGGTCGATTTGGCAATCAAGATATCATAGTAGATCGGCTTAGGAAGATTGAGTCTACAAGCAACAATGCCATGCAATTTTCTAAGAAAACTCATCCTTTACTTTTCATTGGTTTTGGATTGATCAAATCCCGATTTAATTTTCAGCCACATGTGGTGCTCTTCATGTGATCCTCTTTACTATCATGTCCTATAGCCATTAATGAGCCTCAAAGCATTCTCAATGTATGAGGCGAAATAAGCTACATTACAATCTTTCTAAATAACATTTCTTCTTAGTTTTTTTTTTTTTCTGTTTTAATTTTCTGTGAGACTGTATACATTCCAGAATTATAACATTATATGTTTTATAAATGAATGATTCACACTTCTATTATAAGAACTGGATGAAATAGCGAATGCTAATGCAGTCACACTCTAACTAGAATCGCTACAGCTATCTACAAGAAGTTGTCCTGCTTGTACTTGATTGACATGCGAGTGTATCAAAAATTGATGGATATACCCACTTAAAATACCTGTCTTTCTTTGCACATTCTTCATTATCCAAATTAGCACCTTATAAACAACTTATTTAAACACGTTAATAGTGGTGTCATATCTTACCTTTCTTCTGACAAACCTATTTCAGAATGTTCGTATTACCTTTACACAATTGCTCACTTCAATAAATAGGCAAGGAGCAAAAAAGCCTACTTATTGTTCGTATTCCTGCATGGAAAATTTATATAACATCTTTACACAGTTGTTCACTTCAGTAAATAGGCATGGAGCAATTAAGCCTATTTATTGCTTTTATTCCTGCATGGAAGATTTATATAACATGAGCATCTAGGACAGATTAAAACTCAGATTAATTCTCTCAGCACAATCAATTCTCAAATAACAAGACATATCACATTTATAGTACCCATCCAAGCATCAAAAATTGTCAACATTTTAGAATTATTATAATTATGAGATGAAGTATCTAACCAACAAGGTCGTAAACAACTAGGCCATATTCTGGAAGAAAACATTATAGAGAAACATACAAGAATCCTTCTCTATTATACAAGAATTCACATACCAAAAGAACACATACCTGTAATGAGCAAAATGACATGCACAGGTTGTCGAGCCTTCCCGAGAATACGAACTCTTTCATAGCACCACCTACAAGACTTGGTTGAGTATCACAAACTTGCAGCTCAAAGTCACATATTTCATCTGGTTCACAGCAAGCCTGATTAGCAATCAGCTGCAACAATTGAAATGCACATGTTAAGCAACAAGGTGATACAAAAAAAAAAAAAAAAAAGGGTAATACCGTGATACATTCTGGTCAGGTAAATTTCAAGTGATCTAAAAGAGCTACACAAACTGAGAAGCAGACCCCATAAATAGAAGATAACACTACTATAAAGTCTTTGTACCTGAAGTAATACTGGGTGATGTTTTTTCTTATCAATATTCCTTTTCTCATTTGATTCAACAGGACCATTTTCTCCTGCCAGTTTCTGAATTTCACCCTGCAGACAACGTCAATAAAGATAACTGGTAGCTGATCTGTATATGACAACTAAAATAAAATAAATTGTCCCGCAATCTCAGGCATACCACATATACACACATTTTCCTTTTCCAGCTACTGTACAGTTTCCAAATGATTATTAACTGAAGCTGCAATATTGCAAATGCTTATTGATGAAGGCTAAAAAATTGCCAATTTGCCAGGAATACTTTTATAGATGCATTTCAAAAATAACTATCAAAGTACAAATTATTAACCCATTATTGGATTTGATATGAATTATAATGGAAAAATACATGCGGGGGTGGGGGGGTGATGATCTAGCATATTTTCCTAAATTCTAGTTTTCTCAGAATATCAAAGATCTGCATTGGCTCATGCCCCAAGTTTGAAAACTAGGCAAGTTAATTCTCGCAATTAAGGATCATTACCAAGGTTAGCCATAGCAAGAAAAATGTACTGATTATTGAGTATTAAAAGGCTCAGCATGCAGCAAAATAATATGGTGTTATACTTCTCATGGTCTATGAAAGTTTCTGTAGAAGGTTAAATGTACCCTTGTTCATGTCCTATGCATCCATGAGCTTACAAGTTTCTATATAGTACAAGTTGCTTTCATGATGCATCCTGATTAGATTGTACTAAGAATTGGAGTGATGCAGCAACATTTATTGCAAAATAAGGTGAAATACATAAATGCTAGCAACTCCACTAAATGAAAGTTTAGTCATAGCACCAGATAGGGGCACGTGTAGTAAGGTAGAATGTGGATCACCGGAAAAGCAGGAGACTTCCAACAGATATTAAGAAGAGAATTAAGATAATTAAGTGATGGTAAGAATAAAGACAAAAAGGATTCATGAAAATGAAAAATAAGAATATACACCAAGGTCCACAATCTCGATGCTAGGAAACATACCAATACATTACCAATTTGGTCATGTACAAGTCAGTATGATATGGTACACACCCCGTATCAAAACAACTCTCAAACCATTTTCTCACTTTTTATCTTAGTACGCCTTTGTACGCAGTGGTACACACCTCTGTATGGGGTAGTATGGAGCTTACATAAATCCAATATGAGTTTCTACCGGTTCCAACCCGGTAAGGTACGGTGAGTCCCCGAACCAGGTGGTTTGAGGCGGTGCAGTAGTCCATAATTTGCACAACATAAGCTAGAATGGCCTGATTGAAGGCAAAGCATTGGACCACCTTTGTTGATCTGTTCCATCATTAAGTAAACAAACACAAAACATGTATGCTAACAAACTCTAAGCTAAAAGGCACCGTCATGACAGACATCATTCAACATATTTCATGATTCATGAATTCGGTTACAGAGGGGTATGAAATGTCAACAAGATACCATCAAAACAACTTTCACAAAGATCTTTCCTTGGTTGTACACTACTTCATTGTTCACCATAGATCCCAAAACATCGTTAGTTTACATAGATTAACAAGGAAAGACGGTTAGCTTTGCTTTAATAGTGAATGCACCTTCACGTCACAAATGGGTGCACGCTTGCAGCCACACAATTAAACTACCTGATCAAAGACATGCAGTATTAGGCACACATTTTTTGCTTGGATGATATGATTATGGTGCTGCTTGGGACTACAAAAAATAGAAACTATGGATCTAAATGTGTCTGAAAACATGTAGAACCATAAGCTTTGTATTATTGCACAGAAAACGAAAAGCTCGTACTTTTCTAGTATAAGCACTATATCAAAGGCCAAAAAAAGTTTTACATATGACATGAGAAGCATTAACACAAACTGTGCCACCGCAAATATATAATTGAACCACAAAAGGAACATGCCTCATAAATAATCATTACAGATTGCACGGACCCTATGCAAGGATATCTATGCCTATGTTTTGAATGTTCCTCAAGCACATTAACATTTATTAAATATAATGTAGTGTCTAGAAGATAAGAGGTAGAAAAGCATGTCTCATAGATGCTATTGATTCATTACAGATCATATGGACCCTTATCTCATGATAATGTTCCTCAAGCATGTCAACTTTTCTTAAATATGTTTTAAAAACCAAGATTTAGCATCAGATTTTTTGAGATCTAGTTCGTACTATTCTTGTTTACTTTCAACAACTAGGACTTTTTGTTTAGCTGGATCAACAAGAATCCTACAAGTTATGGAGAATATGAGTGTTGAAACATGTATAACACTCATAACTCAACAAGTTAGAAGAAGATAAAAAGGCATAGTATTAGAGAAACAAAGTTTGAAATAACTGTTCACAACCGAAACTCTTTTTTGTGAAATCTGGGATGAATTTATTCAACAATTTTGTATGATTAGATCCAAGGAATGTCCAACCAACCCGAACTATCTAATTCGAGACATACTGACCCATATCGATTGATTATCAGGTTGTTTCCAACAAGATTTTAAATCTTATGGGATGGGGCTGTCCCGATTTTCAGACGCACCACCACCCACCCCGTCCCAATACTTGGAACAAGGGATGCCCCAAGACGTCCCAATCGGGATGTCGGGACGGCCCCCAACACATAGGATGGTACCCCATTCCGATGTCCCATAAGATGTCTCGCTGAGACCTGAATCCTTGATTTCAAGCAATCAACTCGACACAAGTCTCCAACCGCCTAAGCTGATGCATAGAAAGCCTACATGCCTTCTCTACCTTTTTCTCTCTTTTTTTTAATTGATTTTTAGGGAGAAGAGGGCTCCCATAGCTTTAAAGAGAGGGTAGCTACAGTAAGCAAAAATAGCATGAATCCAACTACTTTTGGACATAGACTAAAATTGATCTAATATTTTATGATAAATAGTGCTTGATGTGCAATTTACATGATTGCATCTATAGCTGAACGATGGTTCTGCTTCGAGCTATCATCAAAAAACCTAAAGGAGGTTAGCGATGTGGATCCTCTTGTAGACTATCTCCTCTAGTAGCTACGAGCATAACTAGATAACCTTCGCCCTAATTCACCGCAGAGGAATTGGTTGACACAAAAGCACTGAAACAACTTGATATATATCCACTACAATTTAAGACTCAGATTGAAGCACATCCAAGAGGAGGTGGACCTAAAGCATAACGATCCACTTCACAATGTTTTTGTCTATGACAAGGAGGATCCAATGATTGGTTGGCTTGAGGACCATAGGGCAGCCATATCTAAAAGAGTCAAGATCACCTCTATAGTTTAATAGCAAGAGAGACCTAGGATGGATGTAGAATTATGGGCAAAAGACAAACCATTCACAATCAACCAAGCAACCAAGAGGTCAGGAGGAGCCAATCATCATCACAAGGCTTTATGTTTGAGATATCCTTCCACAGATTTAATAAAGAAATGCTAAAAAGAGGTCACCATGATACCCATCTAATCAAGGAGGTAAGGCATATTAGGGTGGCAGGCCTAGTCAAGCCACCCAGCAAAGCTAGGCAAACAAGGGCATCCAAGGAAAGAAAGCAATTCCTCAGATTAGCAAGAAAGAGAAGGGAAAGAGAATAGTTGATCCATGGGAGAGAGTGGATGAGGAGCTTGTTCATTCAAATTTTGAGACTAATAATACCTCAAGTGATTGGTTGTCCAGCTCATCTCATGATACAAGCGATGACGATAATGACAGTTCAAGTAATGATACATCTGGTGGCTAGAGAGGTAGCAGTGGACATGGCGTGGGTGTGTACGACTCAACTCTATGATTTTGATTGTTGTTGAGTCGTAGTTCGCTCATACAATATAGGATACAACCCAAGGTGCACGATCTAGAGCTCGTGAGGATATAATTGCATATAAGAGACAAGTCTCTCAAGGTAGTCCTGTACACGATACTACTATTACAGATGATGTACCATGCGGAGTAAGGTCTCCAAACGTATCTAGATCTGAATCATATACGGGGTCCTCTTCCGTACATTCATGATAAAAACCCCATGGATATCCCATGTTTGAGACATCATATTCGAACAGCTACTATCCTACACAATCTCAAACATGTTATGGGTTACATTTCACTGCCTAATCTTCCTTCAAATAGGATGGCCAAACCACTATCAAACAATGGATCAGTTTTAGGGTGGCTATTTAAGAGGATCAGATTATGGGATGTAGGATGGGCATATTATCTAGGTTGGAGTTAGATCTTAGGTCCATACTACAAGTAGGATCCCACTATCCATGAGTGATATAGACTCTATATGAGGAGCTAGATGTAGGTACATGTTTTGTACTTCAAATCAATTTAATATGTGTTTTAAATATATGTGCTCATGCATTATTATAATCAGATTTAGTAATCAATCATATGATCTATCAAGACCAATATGACATTGAAAACATTAAAATGACAATCATAATACAAACAACCACAATCATTAAAAAACATCAAAATAGTATTAAACAATCCCTTCAAACAAAAATAATTGAAAAATAAGTATTCCGGTACCAAACCAATATAACACAGCTTTTTGTGTGTCAGTATGGTACATACTGATACTATACCATACTAGTCACCAACCAGTACAGCATTCGATACCATTTCGGCAATCCTTGACAAGTTCATATCCTTTACTAATTAACAATAATAAGAGAATTATGGAACTTACAAATAATTTCATCATGATAATACTAGGAAATAAAAGAGGAATGTATCTTCATATGTAGTTTGTAGAGCATATAATTTCAGTATCATTTTATTATATAGATAACTAAAACAGTTATATTTACATTGCATTTTTTGTTATGAACTGCATTGAGACCAAATGATTATTCTCCAAGTGCTAGATACTAGAAACTTGTAAAAGTGTTTCTCAGAAACTCAAAATATATAATATGAGAATCTATAAGAGCATATAAGTTAGTAGAACGAAGTCAAACTATATGAAATGTAATTTTAATGAAAATTGAGATAAGCATAAGGTCCCAATTAAAATTAATAGACAAGAAATATCAAAATGTGATCAGTTGCATTATGAGTTCTAGTAGCCAAAAATAATGGGGCAATAGGTGAAGACACGTATAAATTTTGGAGCTGGTTCGATAAAGTGGAGAGGCACCTCTAGAGTATTACTTAATTGATGCATATCTTAAGACTTAAGAATAAATATTATACAAGGTATGCAATTTTGTATGGCCCGGAATGTTGGGACCAAGTGACAAAAAATCAATTGAAATAGCATAAGCATGCACCACAAAGATTTGAGGGAGATTCAATGAGGACAGGTACTTTAACTTGTGTTGAAGGATCCAAGAGAAGGAGAAAACACAACGTAACATGGATGGAAGTCATGAGTAAAGATATGGAAAAGTTTGAAAATAAAAAAAAACATAAAGATGGCCCTAGATAGGAAACCTCAGTAAATGAGGATCTATAAAGCCAACCTGAAATAGTTGGAGATAAGATTGTATAGTATGATTATGGCATATATACAACACATATATGACTTAAACATAAGCTTTTATTCTTTGATAGAAGATTTAATAGTTGTAAAATATGATGAACCATACGAATTAAATTCTGACACTGTTAGTCATGATCTACAATAAAAATACTAAATGACGAGAAGCAAAAGATTTAATGATTCAGAATCAATTACTAGCCATGAAAATTGAAGTTCTATAACATTGTTCATGATCTACATCGCTAAATGTCTAGAAATTTTTTTTTTTTTTTAAAAAACTTTTGGTGATCTCCTGCCTATACATCAACGAGGGCAAATTAAGATGGCACCAACTAAAGTTGTGCACCACAATACATGACTAAAATTGAAAAAAAAAAATATCACACAATCGATCGTGACCTATGCATCAAAAAGAACATATCTACTAGGATTCAATAGGTTTTGATACTTGAATCATGTTGAACATCATGTCATACTCTTATAGCCATATATTAGGTTGGAAAGTTCCAAACTTCCAATACACATAATCAGTTTCTACACATTTTTTAGTGGTGCCACATAAATAATGGTGTGGATTTCAAGTTTAATGGGTCATTATTGATTTTTTAAGAGCATTAAAATTTTTACTAGAAATTTAATATGTAGTATGCAATCCAACTCTATATGTGCGTGTGTGTGTCACAATTCAAATGTAATTTTTTGTTCGTATTATCACTGAGAGATATCCATACAATAAGTGGGACTACCACCAATTAGAATCATTTGGGTCAAACACATGCGAAACAACACTTGAAAGCTCCAAACCAGAACCCCCTAACATATAAAGTTTGCAATCACTAGGACATAGACCAATTTGAAAAAAGGATGGATTGTATTTGATAAATAGACATAATCGTCGGAAAACCAAAATAAGCTTAAAAACTTAGCCCAAATAAAGTGGTTTTATAGTCGCAATCAGTCCATTGAAATATAAATCCATATTAAGCCAAGGTTCTCTATTTAAACTATATCCAAAACATTCATAAATTGTTTTTTTTTTTTCCTTCTTAAAGATGTTCAACTAGAGGATGGGCCTTGGCACAATGAAAAGATTGCTCCACCGTGACCTAGTTGTCATATGTTCAAAACATGAAAACAACCTCTCAAGATGTAGGGGTAAGGCTACCTACATCTGACCCTTCACAAGCCTTGCAATGGCGCCCTTTAAAGATGTTTAACTAAGTTTTTTTAGGAAAAATAAGAGAATAAAGGAAAACATTAGATTCTTTGAGTATAGTTTCTGCTTCTGCATAACTAGCATTCTCTTTCACAATGCAACATGTTTCACTCATATGGGTGTTCATATGGGTGCCAGAAAATATGCAACATCTAAACCTCTGCACTATAGAAGAACATGGATAGTATCGGGTACAAAACAAAAGCGAAACAATAATAGGTAGATTATATAAGCAGAATAAAACATTCAGAATAATATAGTGGTAATGTGATACCACCAGGGTGTGGGCTTGAACCCTGGACCTCCTCAAAGGTGTGCCAATCAGCTAAGCTAACAACTATTGGCAGAAAAATATAAACTTGTGTCATCAAAATGTACATGGCTTCATATTTCTGTTGAATAGCAAGGCAGCACCTTGGTTGCCGAAATTAGGAATTGGTATGGCTATAGGAGCGAGTACTGGTGCAGGTGCAAGAAAGTGGGCATTTTAAAAACTCTTGAAGCAAGGAAGCATTTAGGAAATGGGTATAGGTTCAAGCTTCCAAGGAGTTTTCAAAAAAAGTACGTTACCCTAGATAGAAATTTCCTGCTACCAAGGGCAGCACCATGTTAATGGTTATCCAATAGAAAGCATAGTCTGCTGTCAACAAAATCTGAAAATTAGATGAAACATTGGAATTTTTACAATCATGCAGAGAGATATTCATGCATACTATTCAAAAATAATCTGCATAAAATGATGAAGAAAATTAAAATCACCTTAATTGATGTTGCCAGCACAGGGACTAGATGATTGTGTGTATTAACTTTGAAGCCTTCTGAAACGCCCCTGTGGCCAGACATAGAAAACAACAGCTAAATCACCATCCTGAAGAAATGATAACATTAGACATGTTTTACTCTCAAAATGCTACCGTTAACTGTAGGGAAAAATTAATTTCTAACAGTTACATTGTACATTTCCTCAGCTTAAACAGTCATACAAAACATCATCTATGCAATGTTAGATCGCCAAAAAATTACCCCTAAAAGTCCAAAACTGGCAGGTGCTTTGATCACATGGTAGAAATATTGATTCACAGACAACCATGCAATAGTTCAGAATATCCATGTGAAGCATTTAGTCACGTACACAAAGCAGAAGCTAATGGCCAGCATGAAAGTCATAAATGCAAGCTGACGGTTAGAACTTAGAATTCAGTACAAACTTCAAATTATAAAACCAACCTATCTAGATGAATAGCCAGGGTAGGAATACGCATGATGGGCTCCTCAATCCTGACAAGTTTATGCAAGTAGGAGACTGAGCCATCCTTTACTTCTTTTATCATCACCCTACCAGCCAGGGTTAAGTCACGGTCAAACCAAGTGTGCCACAATCCACCTCCATATGTCTGGACGCCAACCTCAAGGTATCCTCCTTTTGTTACCTGAAAAAAACATGAAAACATACTTATTTAATAATTTAACTACATTTTTGTAAACAACCTTTTCTCCTTTTCTCCTTTATAGATGTAAAGTCAGCCCTTTCTTGTCCTTTTTACTATAGATGTCTATTCAAGAGAAAAATATCAATTATTGGCTCAATATTTAGTTTAATATATTTCAACAATTAACGTTATCTGATTCAAATTCATGAGTAATGGAAGAAAAATTTGATGCTAACGAAACACAGGCATTAAAAAAAGTAAACTTTACACAAAAATAAAATTAAAAAAAAGAACAACATATAAAAATTAGAAATATAAATCATGGAATCAAATACCTTCGAGATAGGCTTGACTTTGAGGCAAGGGCTGTCAGTGTGGGCTCCTATGATGTGGAATCCATTCCCAGCAACATATCTGGAATTACAAAAGCCTTCCATTCTTACAATCCAAAAAAATCATCATAAAATCTCAATCAAAATCTTTTTTGCGATTTAAATCCTAGAATTACACAAAAAAAAACTTTTTTCTTGTAATCCAAAAACAATCAACATAACTTTCACCAAAAATCGCAATCAATTTCTTTTTTTTTTTTTTTTGCTTTAAATCCTCCTCATAAAGAAGAAATAACAACAGCTAGAATCACAGAAAAAACCGTTCCTTTCTTATAATCCAAACAGAATCATAATAACTTCCCAAAAATCGCCATCAAAATCCTTTCTTGAGTTTTAAACCCTCCAAAGAAAGAAATAGCAAGAGCTGGAATTGCAAAAACCTTCCTTTCTCACAATCCAAACAAAACCATGACAAGTTTTACCAAAAATTGCGAACAAAATCCTTTCTTCCTCTCTAAACCCTCCTCTTAAAGAAAATAACAAGAGCATAAGGTGAACTCACTTCTTTCCAATAGCAAAGGCGACAATGGTGGAGTAGTTCCTCGTAAAGAAATACTTCTTCCCGGATTCCAGCACCCAATCCTCCCTCTCCGATATCTGATTGAATCTAGCTTGTTTCAGACGCTTTTTCGCCTCATCTACAAAGTTATTTACTTCCAAAATAAATTCCCACCTTATAAAACCTTCGCCTAAAACCTAAAGATCGAATTTTTGAGAGCGCAGTTGAAAGTGAAGGGAATGAGAGATTAATTACCGACGGCGTGGAAAGCAGTGGGCGAAGCATTGAGGAAGTCGACGAGGTCGAAGGCTACAGGATCCCCGGTCGCCATGCCTCAAAGATCGACGGCCAGCGAGTCCTCTTGCACTTGCTTAATCCCGAATGAGGTTCTATATATTGCGATCTTCGGAAGAGAACAAGAGAGGGGATTTTTTTTTTTTTTTTTTTTTTTTTAATGGCGTTTTCGATTAAACCAAACGAATCGGGTGCTTCCCGTTTTCACCTCAAAGGTGGCTCGGATCGGGTCAGATATCAAAAATTTATCCAACCCGAACCCAAACTATTTTTTAAACGGGTTAAACAGATTATCTGATTTATAATCTATTTATTAAATAAAATAAATAGATTAAATAGGATTAAGTCAATCAGATTAAACTGATCAAAATAGATTAAGGAGATTTTAGAGAAGTTAAATATGCCTTGAATAATTTAAATAGATTAAATAAATTATATGATTTATCTCGAATATTAAATATAATAAATAAATTACATAGATTAAATATCTAAAATTTAAATTCAATCAAAATATTAAATAAATTAAATAGATCAATTTATTTGTAATTTGAATATTTTTAGCCTAAATACAAATTCAGATTGGTAAGTCAGATCACATTTTATGCTCTAAAATAAAATTTTAAATATATAAAATTTTTGGAAGAGAATAAAAGAGAAGATTTTTAAAAAAATAATTAATAAAAAATAAGTCAGATGCTTCTCATTTTCACCAGTACAGGGTTCCAACAATACTAAATATAGAGCACGGATGGACAAATTGAGAATTAAAAGTATGATGATTCACGTATTATTTTATTTTTTATAAAAATATATAATTAATTAATTAATTAATATTTTTATGAAATAATAAAAAAATATTATCTTTTATTTTATTTTTAATAAAAAAATTTATATAAGTAAATGATAAGTAAGTGCTGACCTCTAATCTTATGATCAAAATGTCAAATAGAAGGGAGAGAAAAAGTGTAATGAAAGAAAGTGTCGTAATTTACAAAATAATAGTAAAATAATAAATAGATAATAAAGATGATATTTCGTGTTGATACATAAAATTATAGAATGATCTCTCAACATGCCACATGTCAAGATTGGAAACCTCCATAATATTTTTTTTTGTTCCCACAATATATTATTTTCTTTTTTTTTTTCGAACCCCTCTTGAGTCGTTTCATTTTTTTTTTTAATTCCTCTATTTTTTTTCTATTTTTCTATTCTCATGTGTCCCAATCAGTTAGAAAGCTTGGGGTGGTTGGAGCGGATGTGGGGTGGGTGGACTCCTAATAGACTGCCACCAAGAAGACCAATGCCACCGCCCTATGAACCCTCCTTGCCATGAGTCCATTGAATGAGACTCCGATGTGGAGGACATGAATGGCTAGACAGCCTTACACTTCATGATCAGATCGGCTTCGAAGGAGTGCATCCGAATATTGGTGGCGCTGGAGTGGACGTGGGGCGAAGATAGAGCATTGATTTTCCATCGTGCGATTTCATTGATTTTTAATGCATGAATCATAAAATAAAAGAAAAAAAATTTGAAGCTCCGACCTCTTCGCACTAATCATGAAGTAATAAAAAAATTTAGAACACAAGTGCTGTGCACGTGAGACAGCAAAGAGTAAAAAAAAATAAAATATTTTTATGCAAGGTAGGCGGACCCTTGGTAGAACGCTACCGACGCTACTGTCCTATAAAACCTCCTTGTCAATAAGTCTGTCGAACGAGATCTCAATGCGGAGGATGCGAATGGCCAGACAGTCATATACTTCACGATCGAGCTGGGTTTAAAGGAGTGCGTCTGGATGCTAGCAGTGTCAAAGTGGATGTTGGGCGAGCGAAAAAAGTATGGTCACAGGCGTGGATATGGCGAAGGCAGAATGTATGGTCACAGGTATGGTCACGTCTGTTAATTTTTCATGCATGAATTATAAAATAAAAAATATATTTTTTTTTAAAACTCCGAACACTTCACACGAATCAAGAAAAAAAAAAAAAAAAAGACCCCATATGCTATACAAAATCAATAAGCCTGTACATCGCTCGACCACTATACTAGTTAATAGTATAATACGATAGATGCTATTATTCTTTGATGGCATATGCGTTCCCCAAATAATTTTAGAAAAATAAAAAAAAATACTTCTAAACTCGTTAAAGTAAGGTATACCGCATCTCTCAACCTCCTATAAGAAGTCTACTTCTAAAGTTGATCAATCTGTCAACGAAATCTTGCCAACACCATTGATGGCATTGTTTGTTAAATTGATGGTGATTAGATCCATCATTGGTTATCTTAGACTTTAAGTCCATCTTGGAGAAAGGGCTAGAGACAGTAGGCGGCTATGATTTAGATGCCCTTTAAAGGTAGCTAGTGCCACTGTCTATTAGGTTTTGATGGCATATTATTTACCATCAAGAGGGTTTTTGACCTCGGTGCTTTATTTCTGGGACTAGCTTGGTTTGGCCTGCATCAAGGTGATTCGGAGAATTGATTTAATTAGGAGCTTGTTTGTTTGGGAAGGAAATGGCTACCTCAGTCGGTCTTTCATTGCCTTGTAAGCTAGAAAGGTGTTTGCAAATGGTGGCATTGGGATTGAAAACTCGGAAGAGCTCAAAACAATCATGCCTTAGAAATGGGTCTAGTGGTTTTTCGAAGAGGATTGGTCATTGTGGAAGGCATCGATTAAGATGGTTTACTACCAGAGGAAGGATCTTACTACAAGATCTAGATTGGTTGATATAGAATTAGCTCGAGTATCAATATGACCTACAAGGCATTTAGTGAACCCAATGGGATTATCATGATGATCTAAGATTATTAATGATCCTAATTCTAAAATAATTTGACATCCAGTGATCTAAAATCATCATATTTAGTATAATATAATCTAATGATTAACGATCTCCGAATATCTACAAGTAATCTATTTGATATGTCATGAGAATCCATAATCACTGATCGTATAATATCAAAAATATCCATGATATATATAGATTCAAATTGTATCTTTTGAGGAAAAGAATGATTGATTATTTTTCATGATATGCACTATTAGATCATGCCTCACACAGCTCAAAGCACGCCAAACTCTACCTTTTATTTGTTTGCATGCATAGATCTTATAGCGGCTATTGTGCAATCCAATAATGCAAATCATGAAAATCATTCTTTCGCATGAAAGTACATCCTGAACCCAATATATGCCAGAAGGATGTTTTTATATATTCTCAATTCTCATAAATAAAAAATATAATAAAATATTTTGATTCTTATGGTGGCACCATTATTTTGTCATAAACTCTATTTTTAGTACCTACTACCTCTAGAAAATTAGATTATATTCTGGTTCTAGATACGATATATCTCGGATACAATGAATTGCAAATGGCAATATTTTTCTTGACCCCAATATCAGAAGTTTTGGTTTTACACCGATAGACAAAAGGAAAGCAAAAGTTTAACCCCGTAGATACTCAACTCATTTCTAGATGGCATTTTCTTGAAGTCTCTTAGATGCAACATGCGAGGATTTGGCCGATACTTATCTACTAGATCAAGGATTAAGATTGTCTCAAAATTTTATCCCAGGATCATGATGTTGGGGTGATTTTAGATACCTATCCTTAAAAACGGATCTCTCATCACTAGGTTGGGCAAATTTCAACGGAACAGTCACCATGCCTTTTATATATTGTAAGACTAGATCATCCTATGGTTCCATGCCTACTAAGATCTCTAATGAACCTACACATTCAGATAAAAGGGTAGGTGAAAACCATTTCAGTTGGAAAGAGAAGCAAATTGAGAAGCATGAACAGGGTGAAACCACGGAAGATGTGAAATGATGGTTACTGGAGCAGAAGAAAAGGGAGAATTACCCTGAATATTTGCCAATTAAATAATACCAAAACCAATACCAGAGAACTAAGACTGTTGAGATCAATTGCAGAGGCCTGGATCATCCAGACGCTAAGGGTCTACAACTCATCAGTAACAGACTAAGATGCATCATCGATTGGTTAGTGAATGCACCAATAAAGCTACAGTATCCTCGCACAGAGAACAGCCATCCTCCAGTCAGAATCCATGACCTTTGAGAAAAATTGGCAGGGGAAATTCGCATTCAATGTGTTCAACTGGAAAGGAGACAAGGTTTCTCTTGTACAGAAGCTTGCTGATGGAAGCAATATATCTCTGAGTGGTGGAACATAAAGAAGATAAGGATGCGGTCATGGAGAGGGAGTCTGTAACATAACAAATGCAGGTGACAGAATAAAAGAGAAGATAAAATGGGGGATAAACATGGTTAATGCTTCAATTAGCTTCCTTAAAATTTCAAAGATGCTTACAGACTTTAAACTTTCATTGCTAACTTCCTGGACGTAGATTTCATTGAGGAGAAAAAAATATACATTGCCCTTGACCAGAAACTGATTGAGGTCTGAAGTAAATGAAAAGAAATTGCGAAGCTATCACACCTGTTTAAGCATACTCCAGTTTTTATATTAAAAAGTTAGTTGTTAGTGTCACTCATTCTTAGTCATTGGTTGCACCAACAATTGCTAACAAAGCCAAATCATGCATCAGATTGCTAGATAACTGAAATTTGATAAACTCTACATCCTGATCCAAGATTCAGGTAGATTGGTAAATTTCTTTTGTACTAATTATTTTTTATTATTTTTCCAAGAAAAAAGACTGTAGCCTACTGCTTTCTTGACATCAATGCTAAAATATTATGAACAAACATCCAGTCTTAAAATCTGTAAGACCAAACTGAAAGGAAACCAAAACTGTTTGAACTATTACTGCCTAAATACTAAGGATTCTTGGATGCTACTACATCTAGGCAGTCCCCCTCTCCCAAGCTTCTAAATGATCCTGGAATGCAATCTTACCCCTCAGTTAAGAAACCATCAATAACGAAAATGTCAACCTACTCATTTTTAAGCATCATTGAAATCACGTAGGCTTCAGGCTTTTGTGTGTCTCGAGATAAGAAGACACCACATGGATGTTTCATTTTTTATCTGGACACCTAGCACAAACTACTTAAAAGGCGGACACACAAAAAAAAAAAACATTAAAAAACAATTGCCTTCTGCTTGGAGGAAAATCTAGAGCCCTTTATGAAGATGGTGCACTTCATTGAAATTTAACCACCAGCAAGAGTTTGTTCTTTAAAAAGAAAAAAGAAATGGAACTAATAATAAACAAAGAAACCAAAAACATGATCTTTCCCTTTATTACCTTCACATGGAGCAAGTTCAGTATTTTGGTGCGAAGGCAGGACATGGAAGATAAAAATTAATACACAGAAGCACCAAGGAACTGTCTGTATAGGATAATTGTAAATATTATAAGATGATAAAGCTACTCTTTTTGCAATTACTTTCGAACCAATGCATGAAACAGATTCAAAAGTGTGACAAACTTTGAAAAAATCATTAAGAGATAATTTCAAAGTATTTAAGCAAAAGATGAGTTAACACAAATTCCAAACTGGAAGTCCCATGATTATTCAATTGTCATGAAACAGAACATAAGCTTATAAAGCTAATATTGCACATTCTTCTTAAGAAAACATGATCATCCACTTAGCCTTTCACTGCTCAAAGTAAATAATAAAGAAACAATTATAAAGAAAAAGCTAATTACATAGTCTCTGCATCAGGGACCAACGAAAGCCCCATAAGAATTGCATATTACAAAGCTCCAGGACAAAATCAATGACCCTCATTGGCTATGTGAATAATTAGCAATTCATGCATTCAGACATGAGCAATACAACAACATTATGAACAGAAAGTGTAACAAAAACAAAATGATCTGACGTCCAACTACATAGATGTGCTTCTCTCTTGTTCAAACCAGATAGTTGACAGCCCGTCCCCATCCATTCTTCTTCACTAAGTACTTACAGTGGCAGTGATATGTAGATCAAATGGAAAGAAAAAAACATAAAAAGAGTTCATGGTAGTATGCCACTAGGATTTTCCACAAAGTTCAGCACTAACCTCATTATTCAGTTTGCATGGCATACTAGATTCATGACTTAGGCTGGTCATTGCATGAAATAAATTATTATTCACAGACGTATCCAGATTAACTGACAAAATCAAAGTCATGAATTTGTCCCTCTGCATCATCTGGAATTCATGCCATTTATTTGCTGGGACCAAAAAAGGTGATGGTAATGGGCTACAACCAAAAGATGATTTCGCTGTTTACTGGGTCCATTCACTACCTGCTTCCCTACCAAATTCATGGGTACATTACTAAGGTACTGCAGAAGCAGATGTACCAATCCATAGTTCCGTACTGAAAGAATCATAGCCAAAAGCTAATTTACAGATCGAAAACAACATTACTATAACTCAGGTTCTGCAATGATTCCAAGACCAAAATCCATGGGCCCACAATGCGTATGTTCCAGGCAACAACTGATCTCAATTCCCCAAAAAAGTATTGATAAGGTATAGCCCATCTTCTATAGCACATGTAGTAAGAACCTAGAACCAACATGATAACTGATGAAGATTGCAATATCTACCAGTAGAATGAAAACAATCCATTTTGGAAAGATAGTTTACAGAGCATCACTGAAGTATTTATCATATCTTTTCAGATAGAAAAGGAAAAGTTTGTGTATTGATCATTTAGGTCATGAAAGTGGAAAAATATTTGCCTCAATCAGATAACAAATATGATGCATTTCCTAAGAATTTTTGTGATACTATAGTTTTGTTTTAGCACAATTAGTTAACAGAAATGATGGCCATTTTCAAGAGAAATGCATATACTCTTGGCATAATTTATCAGAGGACAAAATGCTTTATCTGCAATTAGCCTTAATCCATCTAGGAGCAAAAAAATGTATGTACACTAAAAGAGTGTCTTTCACTATAATATCAAAAATAACATGTTTGGAGGACACGGAATTAATGTATAAGAAATCTATGCACTCATTATCTTATATGTGATACACTTGGGGCTGAATACAAGAAGTTATGATGGAAAAGTAGTATTGTTACCACAAACAGACACCATGATCTCAAATTTGTAACTCTATTAAATAGTTAGATCCAGTACAATAGTGCTGTGAAAAGCTTCCAACCTCATCATAGCTCAGGCTAACATGAGCATTACTAATAGACATCACTCTTCAAACAGATACTAACCACCATGCAGGGTAGATATAAATATTACCATATCCTTCTCTTCCACCACCGCATCGAGACTACCGCACAGTTCCCAGTCACAGTCATTTATAAGCACTAAAACGCCCGGTCTCCTGCTTAAAAAAAATAAAAACCAGAGTATCATACCATCAAGAAACCGATAAGCCAAAAGCCTAACTTTAAACATTTATCCTAATCATAATCCGATATTTCTTCTATATTTATTGATGAAGGATCGAAAACCTACACAGAATCTCCTTTCACGAACATCTCCGGCCTTTCCTTGATCAAATTGGTCTTAATCCAAGTCAGTAGGTCCCTCATTGATAACTAGCCATGCAATTAAAAGGATTTTACAACCAATCAACTTATCAAAATCCTACATTAAAGAATGAGCATCTAGAAACTTGGTAGGTCAGAAACTTGGTAGGTCAATTAGGTGGATAAAGTTGATGAAATATACCTTATCTTCTCCGGTCTTAAGGTCGACATCGACGTGATGGATCTTTACAGAGTTGCAAAGAAGCTCAAGGCCACCACTAAATCAGAAAAGGATGAAAAATGAGATTTTTACAAGAATAGCAGCATAGAGATTGGAATTGATTGCAACAACAGAATAAGAAAAGGCATAACAGGTATGGAACAAAGAGAGGGAGTGCTAGAGAGATAACCCGAACTCGAGAGTAAGATGCATATGTTCTTCAAATTGCTAATTTGGTGTTCTTGGTGGAAAGACAAATTGCTAATTTGGTGTTCTTGGTGGAAAGACCGCAAGATGAATCCGCAAAGACCGAACCGTGGAAAGGAAAGCGAAGCTGATCCCAAACCAGCCTGACCTGAGCAGTTGCGGAAAGGAAAGCGAAGCTGATCCCAAACCAGCCTGACCTGAGCAGAGCAGTTGCGGAAAGGAAAGCGAAGCTGATCCCAAACCAGCCTGACCTGAGCAGAGCAGTTGCGGAAAGGAAAGCGAAGCTGATCCCAAACCAGCCTGACCTGAGCAGTTAGTTTGTTAGTTTGTGTTCATCGGTATGATTATAGAGTAGTAAAAAGAAAGAAAATATTCAGATTATATAGTAAAAAGAAAAGAAAATATTCAGATTATATAGTAAAAAGAAAGAAAATATTCAGTGATTTAAACTATAAATTCTTACCTATTAATTTTTTCAATTTTCTCTAATATCTCATCGCCATATATTTTTATCATTAAATTCATCGTGTTTGTTTTTTCAAAAAAATAAAAGCAAGAATATAGAAAAAAATCAACGAAAACAAAGAAAAGATGGAAAAATTAAAAAGCAAAACCTGCGAGGAGAGCAGAGAGGAGATCAGCGTTAAAGAGATTTGTGGGAAAGAACGCACTCGAGGAAGATTGGAGAGAGGATGGCCGACGCCGTAATCATGGGGAGGAAGGCGACGACGGAGACCAGCGGGGGTGACCGCTAAGACAGTAGGGAAGAGGTGGGCATGCGGGAAGTGGTGGGCATGCGCGAGGGCTCTGCAAGGCGGTGGCGGCGAGAAGGTGGGCGTTTGCTAGGGCTCGAGAAGGGTTTGAAGAAAAACAAACACACGCATCTGAGGAATCCTCAGATTCGTAATGATGGGGAGAAAGGCGACGACGGAGACCAGTTTATTGTGCCGTATAGATTGTTACTGAATAACAACGGAACAGCCACGCTTGAAACCCCGTTACGACGGCCGTTTTCTCTTCAAACCCTGTTGGGCTGCTGGTGGACCAACATCCGAACCAAACGGCCGAATCTGATAGTCAAAGTGGACACGTGTAAGGATCACAGTACTACTATGTAAGCCGAACGGCCCAAGTCTTCCATCGTTTTAATTCTTCTCCGGCCGGCAAAGAGGGGGAAAGCGACGACGTTCTTTTTCCCGCTTTCTTTCTGACACTGCACTCAGCAGTCGCGGACGACGGTGAGCATTCCGGACGCTGTCTTTCTTCTTCCCTCTTCTTTCAAAGAACCCAAGAGAAAAGAACTCCCTTTTTTCCTTAATTCTTTATATGTTTTCCATCGGATCGATTATTGCTACTCCCGTTTGCCATCCTCATGCAATTAGCACAGTAGGTTCTCTCCATTTGATGCATGATTTATTGGGGAAAGGAGTGGTGGAGCAATATCATTGATTGGCAGCATGCTGGATTAGGAACCATAAAAACCCTAACTAAGAATATATATATATTTTTCCCATCTTCGTATTTATTTTTGATGAAAATTTGGGATCTTCTCGCCTTCCGATTAGCCGATCTCTCCCTTCAGCGCGTTTTACGTACGGTTTTTTCATTTATCGTCAGACCACTAATATTATATCTGTCACATTTTCATGCATTTTTTTTCATTATGCATACACATATATGGATAGATAGCTAGATAGATATAGATATAGATATATTAAAAGAAGGAAATGGGAAGTATTTACGTTTTTTTTAAAATACTCCATCTTGTGATTTCGAGCTAATATTTTTGTGAACTGGGTGCTCAGCAGATCAATCTGAAAAATGAAGCTGGTACCAAGAGAGGTTGAGAAGTTAGCTCTGCACAATGCTGGTTTCCTAGCACAGAAACGTCTGGCTCGTGGCCTGCGACTTAATTACACCGAGGCAGTAGCCCTTATAGCAACTCAGGTACTGTTCTTTGATTTTCATCTCTATCAGCAACTTTTATATGTTGATTATATACGTATATATGCATATGGTAGTGACAGCAACAATGTTAGATAGAACATACATCATCTAGGAAATATTTGGTTAGATGCTCCAGATTGGATCTTATGTCTATTCAGAGTGATGCTATATCTGTTTTATAAACTACAAAAATAAACACATATTAGTTAACAACATCCTTCATATTACTGATCTAGGTTTATGTTTATCGTAGAGACAGAATGCATGCTTAGTTTTGGATGCCTTTTCAATTATAATTTAGAGATGAGAATGCGTGATTGCAAACTTTATTTGCATTGGAATTTGTTTCAATGTAGTATATTCTATTTCATTTTTTGAAAACTGCCATGAAATTATATTTATACTTTAGCTCTAGAACATGTTTTGGTGTATTGATGTTGATTTAAGTTTAGTTAAGAAAGTTTCTAGGAAAAATGGTGTTTTTTTGGAGATATTCCTAGAACTCTAAATTTTCAAGTTCTTCTCATCTCTAAATATTCTTTTAAAAATTTTCTTCCTTGCTTTTTGAAATGCAGAACTAGCATTTCTCATACTCCTATTGATTCTATGACTTGGAATGTTGTTAACCTTCCCAAAGCCCTTCGTGCCCCCTCGTATAATTCTCGTGAGGATAAAGCCATATGCCCTTTTATCCCCTTTTTGCCTAAACAAAACGTCATGCTTATTTTTTACTTTCTAATGTTTTTCTTTCCCGCTTGAGTTAGTTCAGTGGAATATGTTCGAACTATAGGGCTATGTGGAGCACTACAGATAGAGTTGCACCGCAACTTAAGCTACAATGCAACTTGAGTTGCTTACAGTTCCATCTACAGGGCTCTATCTCCCCTTTTTTGGATAGAGTAAGAGGTGAAGACGAGGAAGAAAGTAGTAGGGAGAAGGAGAGGTGGAGAGGGGAAGGTGGAGGAGGAGGAGGAGATTGGTAAGTAGAGATGGAGGGGGCAGCCATGGTAGAGTAGAGAAGACTGGCAAGAGGTGGCAAGGAAGTGGTGGTTCGGTGCCGACAAGGAGTGGGGCAGGTTGTTTGTGTGCGTGTTGGGGGGGGGGATGGAGGGGAGAGCAGTGGAGAAGGAGAAGGGTAAGAAGAGGCAGAGTGGTGGTCCAGTGCCAAGGGGAGGGGCAAGATGTGGGAGAGGTTAAAGCCATAGGAGGAAAGGGGAAGGAGAGGGGGTGGTCTAGCTCCAACATTTGGAGGTGTTGAAGGTGGAGGAGAAGGGTGGAGTGGCAATGACAAGAGACATGATGGTTGGGGCTTGGAGAGATGCACGTGGAGAGGTGGGGCTTGGCAGTGAGAGGAGCACTATACGATTCCTATTTTAAATAGGAAACCCAAAGCCACTAGCAACTCTAATCTTCCACATCCCTTTGTCCCCCTATTTTTAATGTTCTTAGTTTTTAGTTTTTTCTAGTTCTCTAGTACTTGGAGGATTAATTCATTTTTTTTTAGGCTATAAGTGTGAAAGTCCTATCATTGAGTGGCGTCACCTTAGACAATCAAGGCATTTCATGGCTTTCTTAGTTTGATAGGCTATATAGAAAATTTGTGAAGAATTATGACAAAATCAATGCACCTTTCATAGCATGGCTGAAAAAAGATGCATTTAAGTAGAGTGTAGAGGTGGAAGAGGCTTTCAAGTGATTAACACAGCCATGTCAACCATGCTAGTCCTTGCTTTACCCAGTTTTAGCAAGATGTTTGTAATTGAATGTGAGCATCATGAGTAGGTATTGGAGGAATGCTTATGCAAGAAGGGCGACCCTTGGCCTTTATTAGTCACTAAATTGCATTCCAGCACTTCTCAGTTTATGATAAAGAGATGATTACCATTGCCCACGCAGTTATGAAATGGAGACCATATCTTATTAGACACTATTTTCAAATAATAACTAATCATAATAGCTTGAAGTATCTATGGGACCAAAGAATTTCTTCAATGGAGCAACATAAATGAGTTAGAAAGCTGCTAAGCTATGTTATGAAATTATTTATGACAAGGGTTTAGAAAATATGATGGCAGATGCTTTGTCTTGCATTCGTAAAACAGCTATTCTTATAACCATATCAATGCTTCTTACATTGATCTTGAAGACATTCGAAGAGAACGGTGCAAGATACAGTAACTCAAAATCTAGTTCAGCAACTGCAATATAATCATATGACTGCCTGCATTATGCATGAGAACTATGGACTTCCATTACAAGGGACAGATTGTGCTATCATACAACTCTACCTTCAAGTCAAAATTGCTTAATGACTTTCATGCTTCACCAGCTGCTGGGCAAGGGATTCAAGTATTGATAGAATATAATTGCCTATAGGCTTTTGGAGGTTTTGATCCCCTTGAAGTGATCAAACCATCAAGCAACTCTTCTTCCAACTCTTTCTTCTATTTTTCCCTATTTTTCTGCTAAACATTTCATTGATAGGTATTGGGGTTCCATCAAGCATGTGGAGACGTGGAGCATGAAGGAGCATGTAGATGGGCATGGCCTGGGAGGAGCATGCGAAGGAGTATGGTGGGGAGAGGGGCACACTAAGGGCAAGGGACATGGAGGGGCATGGCAGAGGCTGGTTGCTCATGGAGGAGCCAGGGAGGGGGCATGGAGAAATCGACTAGATGGGAGGGGCTACTACAAGAGGAATTAGGATTTTTTTTGAGGGCTGTGGAGAAATTGACAGGATGGTGTGTGGGGCTGAGAACCTTAGGCTTGTGGTCATCTTGTGGCCAATTTGGATGACTGAATAGCGAGCGGTACCGAAGGGCCTTACATGCAGACACATTGCACACGCAACTGCAGGGTGTCAAACAAGTGGGTCGACCCACCTTGCAGCTGGACCTGCAGCGCACCAAATGATCCCTAATCGAAAAGTCCCATGTCCTTGGAGGACTCTAAGTATCGGCAAAACTCATCATAGCATGGTTTATGAACCTTGATATCTTTCCATGAGACTGAGAGATTTTTTATTACTCAACTTGATTGACTGTTTCATTTTCTGAATTCTAGTAAACTAATGAATCTATCTACCATCAATATGAGCATGTAAAGGATCAAAGTTTAGAAAAAAGGTTGAAAAGAAATATTTCAAGCCCTCTATAAAAATTTCATGAAGTTCTCACCCAAAACCAATGATGAGATCTAATGCCATGTAAATGAGAAAAAAAGGTGGGGAAGAAGCATTCAATACATCAATTATCTTATGAAGGTTATAGCTTGATTTGCATGCATGGAGTGGTCATGATGGAAGTAATTGTACTGAATAGAACAAATCAAATACCATATGCATATGATAGAAGTACAGTGATTAAGTTGCATTAACATCAATACTTCTGTTTTTGCATTTTTTGTTCATCATGCTGCAACATTCATGGATATTGATTTTTTCTTGTAGTCTTTTCATGTTTTGATTATTAAGTTTGCATTCAGCCTTCAACTTTTGATGTTTACCTTTTTTTAAGCTATGAATTCTTGAGAGAAATAGTTGATGTAATAAACTCTCAGGGTCTGTAATTTGATAACTTGCCTTCATATTAAAATTAACCATATCTTTTGGAAAAACTCAATATGATTTCTGCTCATGTGCCAATTTCAATTATTTGTATATTTTCTTAATATTTTCCCAAGTCCTTATCTAAAAGAAAGAAGATCTACTCTTGTCTATTGACTCATAGATTCTTGAGTTTGTTCGTGATGGAGATAGAACCGTTTCCGAGTTAATGGACACTGGGAAACAGCTTTTGGGGAGGTATGTTATTTTGAGTATAGGGATGGCATTCAAACATGTTACTATTCTAAGATGTCCTATGACTTTTGGAGAATTTTAAATTCAATAGTGTTGTGCAATATACAAACATTCACATACACACACACAAATACATGTGCCTGTGCTATTAATCTAGTTCCATTCACTCATTGAGATGAGGCTTTAAATGAATCGTGATAAAAGCATTCAAATTTGGAATTAGTAAGATGATCACATTTAATATGTTTGTTTTCGTAGCACTAAAACTCTTGAGACAGAAGTGATTGTCACCTTAAATTACGGCCAACAATGCCACTGCAAGGAACTATCTAGAAAGCATTATCACTATCAAGTGCCCATGGAGGAAGACGACTCAAGCATGAATAATGTCCAAGAGAATGAGCTAGCTAACTGTTCTTAGTGAATTCAGTATCTAATGCATGACTCCACAAATCGGAATAGGAGCCTTTTGAGATCAATGCATGCATGACAAAGGTGATGACATGTGGATGATCTTGTTCACGTAGGTGAGGATGTTGCTTATGGGAATCGCTAGAATAATCTGTCGTGAAGAAATAATCTGATTAGTGAGAGGAAGCAATTCCTTCAATCTGTCACCTCGGACCTCACAAAGAGAATAACAAAAATAAAGAATTGCAACATAAGATTCTAAGTCCCATTTTCTTCAAGGTTTTAAATCCCATGGGACGGGCTGTCCTGATTTTTCATGACATGGGATGCGCGTCCTCCCTGTTCTGACACTTGGGATAGAAGATGTCCAAAACATCCGATCAGGATGCTGAGATACTAGCGGGATGCCCTGTCCCGACATATGGGATGGTACCTCATCTCAGTGTCCCATTGGATGTCCTGCTTAACCTAAATCCTTGATTTTCTTTCATTAATTCATTATAAATTGATTTTGATCCTTTATTCATGCTAGTGATGTCCAAGTCACAAAATATGAGTTGGATTCCTCTTCTAATTAAAAGAGTTCATAACTTTCCTTAGATAGTCATGAGTAGTGGAAACAATCATGCAAAAGCTAAAATCTCCTTGAAGTTAGATCTCAAATTTTACGTCAACCATGCTTCAATCGCATTGCCTAATTCCTTGCAGATTGGAAGATACAACCTGGTCAAAAGTTTCCAAAAATGGCTAAATTTTTTTTTAGTCATGCTGTGCATTTTGGTGGCCTTAAATGACCTTGAAATAGAGTTACTGGAGCTTGATGAGCCTACTGGTTGATCTCCATATTGTAAATGTCAAAAAGTTATCCAATTTCAAAAAAAAAGCTCCAAGAAGACACTGTAAAGTTATGCTCTGCCGAAGTTTTGATGCATAAATGGCCCCACGATGTGCTGGAGCTTGCTCCTGGGCCCTGTTCATACATGCTGAAGTGGCCAAAGTGGTCCATACAGATCCGGTCATCCTCTTAGATCAAGAAACAAGTTTAGAGCATTAGTTAAGAATAGTCAAGTAAATCATGCCCTTGCAATATCAACCATGAAGATTTGCTTCTGCATGGTACCTTGGTCACATGGACATAACATATATCATAATCCATGCCATGGTTATAGATGAACCTGCCTATAAACTCTAACCAACTCTGGTAGCACTTACTCCTTGACAATGCAGGTGACCATTTCCAATTTCAGTCTGATACTGGATGCTAAAAGTGGGGATATGAAGTCGGCCATAAGCCAATAATAGAAAGAGGATGTGATTTTTGTTATAGATCAGCATTATGTACTCATGGTAGGAAGAAATGGTGAAGAAAGAACAAGCCCTTATTTTGTGTGGCTAAGGCTTAAAAGCTCTACTTACAACTGTTTGGTAGTAATGTATCTTTTGGTTGTGGCATTTCATATATTTTGAGTTTAGATTCCTAACTCTGTATTCTGAAATTTACTTATGGCTTGCAGATGCAGACATATTAATTAAGTCTTATAGCACCTAAGTATTCTGTTCCATTTCTTTGTTATCAGGCGGCAAGTTCTACCAGCTGTTCCACACCTTTTAGATACTGTACAGGTTATTTCTGTTACAAAGCTATTGCCCCAATCCTGATCCTTTTGTATTCTGTTTGTACTGAGCTCAACTTTTGGTTGATATATTATGCACAAAAAAGACATATTCAGTTAACATAAATGTCTTTTTTTCACTTTTTTAATGGACATTACCGTTGAAGCATAAACAACAAATTTAAACCTTGACAACTGGGAAAATCATTCATCAAAATTTCAGGTTGATCAGTGCAGGTTATATGATGCTTATCAAATGTATAATCTGGCCTTTGCAGCAACTTTTTAGAATTTGTTGCGTACTACATTATAACTCTTTTTTCTGTAATGTGATGTACATGGACTGACTTATGCATATATATATTTTTTGGACATGCTTTACTCAAAGTTCACTAAGAATTGATGGAATGAATATCCAAAATATGTAATGATTTGACTTTATCTTTTTGTTAGGTGGCTATATTTCCTTCAATCCATTTGGCACTATGGTCTTAATTCCTGTTTTACTGTCTCTCTTCTTGCATTTGTGTCCTCTAACATTAAGGAAACTTCCAAATTCCAATGCTTGTTTCCTGTTATATGTCTCC
Source organism: Elaeis guineensis (assembly GCF_000442705.2). Lineage (NCBI taxonomy): Eukaryota > Viridiplantae > Streptophyta > Magnoliopsida > Arecales > Arecaceae > Elaeis > Elaeis guineensis. The sequence continues at coordinate 17,923,166 of NC_026001.2, forward strand.
TTCTCTTTGCTGAGCAATTGTCAATTTCATCAGCCTTTTTTATCATTGCATCTCTGGTCTACAGTGCAGTTGCACGTAAACCATTATGATAGGATCTGAACATGTTATTCTGCATCTTTTGCTATTCCATGCTTCCTCCTCTATCTACATGGATATGTGCAGGCAGTCCTTACATGAAGACATTTAGCTTTTCTTTTCATATATTTCAACATTTACCTGACTTCTTTTGATTAATATCATTTTGCCTTTAGGTAACCTCTTTATTGACCTAACCTCATACGATTGGCTTTATTCGTTCTCCACTTTTTGTTTCTTGGGAGTCATTGACGATTTGATGGTAATTGTTCATAAAAAGGCTAGAAATACATATGCACCATACTGTTCCGTACTGTTGCATATTGATGGTACAATATGGCCAGTACCACTCGGTACTGACAGTTTTTTATTCTTTTTGATGTTTTCAGTTGTGGTACATATGGTTGGTATTGGTACGATATCAATGCCGTACCATTCCAATGGAAAAAATAGTATAGAGCTCGAACTGCCTGTGCTGACATGCACTTCACACCAACCTGTGACATGTAAGAAAACTCCCATGTTGAACTCAAAATAAATTTCATTTTCTGATCACATTTTTCCATTTTCCTTAAAGAATTCTTTGATTGCTGCACTCGATGACTCGAGAAATATGAAACTTAGAAGTTTTTTTTTTAATTTTATTTTGTGATCCATTATGCTGAGTTTGTGCTTCTACATGCCATTTGATGTGCCATATTTTAGTTTTCTGAAACGTTGGGCATGAATTTGATTCATGGTGTTGCTCACTATCCAGTTAATTACGAAGTGGCAGAGCCGTTTCTAAAATGGTTTATAAATGCTATAAAGCCAACTAGTTCTACTCCATATGTCTTTCTGAATTTGCTTTACCATTCTTTCTTATCAAGCCTACATTTATCTTTTCATGCATGATTTGCATACATTTATATATTTCATCCAATATTCGAAATCCTGTGAGACAAAGGAGCTCCGGTTTCTCCATGGAACGGGATGCCTTGCTGTCCTATGCCATCCTGATAGTAGTCTCGGTCAGAATTTAGGTCTCAGTGGGATGTCCCGAGATATTCTGTGGGACACTGGGATGCGGTACCATTCCATATGTTGGGACATTACCATCCTGCTAGCATCTCAGCATCCAGATTAGGATGCCTTATATCATCCTTTTTCTCAAGTGTCGGAACGGGATGGGACGGCGATGTGTCCTGTTCTATAAAAAAATCGAGATAGCCTCGTCCCATGAGATTTAAAATATTGATCTCGGTCATGCATCCAGATGGATATCCTCCATCTTTCTCCCTCTCTTCTTTCCTTTCTTTCTTTCTTCTTTCTTTTCTTTTTTTTCTAACTTTTTTTAAGATTTTCAAAATCGGTACCGGACACTGTTCCGATTGGCCGATGACACAAATCAGTACGGCCCTATACTGGACCGAACTGAAGAATCGACAAAGGGATGAAAAGAGAGGAAGAGAAAGAGAGAGGAGGGGAGGGAAGCAGGTTGAGGCAGCGGAGACGTCACCAGTGGCCATCGAAGGGCTGCATGGGCCACCAGAGGGCCGCGGTGGCCATCGTGGCTCTATGTCGTCCACAAGAGAAAAGAGAGAAGAGAGAGGGGGAGGGAAAGAAAAGGACCGGAGGGTCGGTGGAGAGGCCGTTGGAGGGTCTCTGGCTGGCCGTCGTGGCTGTTGGATGGCATAAACGCCACCTACGGCTCCGCGGCCGTGAAACAGGGGCGATCGCCCCTGTTTCTGGGCTTATTTAAAAAATGTTGAAATAGTGAAGCCGGCAAACCCATTGTCGGCTTCACTGTTTCTCAATTTTTTTTAAAAAATTGGAATAGTGAAGTAGGCAGTGGGTTTGAGTGAAGCCGGCAAACCCACTATCAGCTTCACTATTCATCATGATTTTTGAAAAACATGAAGCAAGGAACAAAGGCAGTCACCCTTGTTCTGCGATCGTGGCTCTGTCTGTGCATTTTTCGCTGTCCGACGGCCATGACGGTCATCCAAAAGTGTCGGAGATCCCTCTCTGCTGCTGTCCATGCTGTTCAATAGCATCCCTCCCCCCCTCTCTTTCTCGGGGTTAAAGACCCTATTGGACGACATCGAGCGCGGACGCCTCCATGGCCCTTCGACAGTCTCGGCGGGCCAGTGCCGCCCTCTCACAGCGTCATTCGGCATTTCCCTCCCCTCCTCTCTTCCTCTCTTTCTCCCCTGGCGTGTGCCGCATTCCAAGCCAGAACCATCCCGGTTCTTCGTCGGTCCAATTCGGTATGCCCTGAACCGTTCGATTTGGGACGGTTTTGAAAATCATGTTTCTTTTTTTCCTTTCCTTTTTCTTTCTTTTTCTTCTCTCTTCCTTTTTTTTTCATTTTTCTTCTTCGTTCCTTTGTTTTTCTCTTTTCTTCATTTTTCTTTCCTTTCCTTCTTTCCTCTTTCTTATTCTCTCCTTGGATGGGTTTAGGAGTCTCGAGCCCATCTTGGTCTCATTTTCTCACAGAATGGGCCGGAACGGCTGGGACACCCTTTGTCCCGTTGGGACGTAGAACCTTGATTTCATCTATATTTATTTGAACCTACCTTCTTATTTATTGACATTTCCTGACAGAATGGAGGCTTTTAACTTTACATCTTTTGATAGGTTACAGTAGATTACTTTCCAACGCATAGTGTTTTTTTTTTTAAATATGAATTCCTGTTTGTTTGTCATTTGTGTTGAATTTCTATGTTCGTCACATGTAGTTGAGACATGTTTGTCTTTTCTAGTTGTTACCATTCTACCAAAGACTCTGATATTTGCATGGCTCTGGTTCTACTATGTTTCTTAACCATTCCAGATTTTAAGTTTTTATGTTTCTGGTATTTCTCTTTTTCTAGGTTGAGGGAACCTTCAAGGATGGGACAAAATTAATCACCATACATGATCCTGTTGCGTGTGATGATGGAAATCTGGAGCTTGCATTACATGGTTCTTTCCTTCCAGGTATGACATCCCTGCTAGACCAAGTTTATGTTTATCTTAACTACGTAGGAGCATCCATGCATGATAACAGCTATAAAACTTGGTTTTAGATGTTGACCTTATATAACATTTGTATGTTCTGTATGGGGAAGTAGGAATTGGTTTGGTGTTATTGTACATAAACTTGTATATCTTGGATTGATTAAACTTGTAGGCTTCTAGACAGCATTCTCTTTACACGACATTTGATCTATGAATTTATTTCAACCATATTGGATGATGATATATTTCCAAGTTTTTACGTGCCAAACTATAGTCGTCGATATGGGGAGTATCCTACCTTACTGGTGGGGAACCAGTACTTCTTTGACTGCTGTACCGAGTGTTGGGACTTGGTACCTAGAAAAGTATTGTATCGAATCTTAGAACCTTGATTTCGACCAGTATAATTCACTTCAAATGTTGCTAGATCACTCTGTTTGGCATCCTAATATCTAGTAAGATGTCCTTCATAGTATTAGCCACTATACTGCTATGCTAAAATATGACCTGTGTTGGCGCTTGCTTTTACTCTTTGCCCAATCAGCCTGGAAATATAGAATGATATTTTGCTTGTAATATATAAGCAAGCATATAAGTCCTGAGCAATCATACATATATATATATATTTTAGTTTATTTTTAACTTGACGGGGCCAGAACTAAGCCTCTCCTTTTTATTACAATGAAGGTGAGACTTGAACCCTGACCACGGGTACCAACCCCCAGCAACCTTCCGAACTCCTTTTATTATGTCCTAAGCAGTAACGAGGTTATGATCCATATCCTCGAACAGTCTTGTGTTATTTTTGTTTGATGACCTTTCTTTCAACCACTACAATTTCTTCTAAACGTTCCAACACCATACAAAAGTAATAGAGTGTTACAATTTACAAGTGTTCTATAAATCATAAGCATCAATTATTTATTGTATTTTATCATTCTTCAAATCTTTTTATTCTCCCCCTGGCGTCAATTGTTTATTATTTTTTTCTGATTGACAATCAATAGTATTTTATCTTTCTTCAAATCTTTTCATTCTTCCTCCTTCAAATGGTTCATAGACCTGAGAAGTGAGAACATTTATACTCTACTCTTGTTTCAATTTATTGCATCTAATATTATTTTTCTTTTTCTGGTTCATATTTACTAGAAGTACATGCATGCGCTTGAGCAGTATAGCTTATGTGATCATCTTGAATGGAACTTCTGATCTGCAGCTTGTTTTACTGTTCAAATCAGTGAAAACCAGCATACCTCCTACCACCTTGTCTCTTTTTCTACCTAAAACTCAGTTTTCATTTTGTTTTCCAATTCATACCGCTTGTCTCTTATTTCCGAATAGGCCCATTTTCTAAATGTCTAAATGTAGCTTATTTATTTTATTATTTTTCTTCATTTTGTAATTCTCTCTTTTCTTTTTATACATTCAAAGATAGTTTTGAAATGCTTACTATGCAGCGCATCATACTCCATGCACCCTATCTACCCATATTGATCCATATTGACATGGATATATTGTCCATGCTGGTAAAATGGTGGGTAGATACCTGTGGGTTGGTGGTGGTGGTTTTTATCCCTTTTTTTTGACCGGGGGGTGGGGGGGTGTGTGGTTGGCATATCGATTTGCATGGTTTGCACATAGTACTGCTATGTGACTGGTACGCCTCTGTACTGATAGGTTTCAAACCTTGTTTCAAGCTTCATAGTAATTTTTCCTAAAGAAAAAAAAAATGGAGGAACCAGAACTTCAAAGTAATGTTGATTAATGTAAAGCCTACCCATTGAATGTCCATTTCCTGTCAGTACATGACTGATACGCCTCTGTACTGCAACATTTTGAACCTTCTTTCAAACTTTGTAGTTTTTTTTTTTTTTTTTAAAGAAGAAAATAGAGGAACCAGAACTTCAAAGTAATGTTGATTAATGTAAAGCCAACCCATTGAATGTCCATTTCCCGTGGCTTACAATGACTGTATTGCTTCATATTGGTGAGTTTGAAAATGTTGTCTCCATTAGCTTTTTCTTTCTTATCGTATGTTTTTCTGAGTGTTCTGTATTATGCTTATGTGCCTGAGGAGTATGAAGTGTTTCATTAATTCTAAAGTAGCAAAAGTGGAATTTGGCTTCCCTCTAGGACAAATGTATTTTGACATATTAGTTCACCTTCATATAGTTAAGGTTCCAGCCATCTGCATGTGACTCTAAAATACTTGGACACATTTTGTACATAACTGAAGGGGCAAAAGACTCATTTGGTTGCTTGTGTTTTTGCATAGGAAGAATGTTTCACATAGAAAGGTGGTATTTAGTATTCACTGTTGTCTTTCCACATGGGTAAATGATTTATTGAGACTTGAGAGAAAACAAATGCACATAATTACTTGAGGTTAGCTCCTTGTTTTGCTTGGACCACATGAGCAAAGGACATTAACCTTTAGGATGATCATCTAGAATATTCAGAGTCTCTGCTTAATCACATTTTCCTAATTTTCTTTGCGAACTTCATCTAGAATATCCAATGGACCTCTTTTTCTTTTGAGAAATTCAATTCCACAATTTTTTGTGGCAACTTTTAGAAGAATGCATTAGACTGTCATATACATCCATAAATTCTCTCATGTGACATGCATTTTGTTGATCAGGTAGTACTTTTGAAAACAATGATTTACCTAAGGTTTCTGGATAGCTCTTCCTACGCATATTTTTTAAATTTAGATTCTGATTTTGGGAGCATAGCTGAACTAAGATATGCAAAGACTTTAAGAGACTTGGATTTAGCTTTCTTTTATCCTCATGATGACTAGTATATTGTTTCATTCATGGTCTACTTAATTATTTGTTTGGAAATATACTTTATATTATTACCTTGTACCTGGATATCATGCTTGTGTGCATACATGCCATCATTTTGGCTGTTCCTATCTATTCAACTCATTGGCTGTTGAGCTTCAAAATTGTCAAATATGTCACAGCATTGATTTCACTTTTCTTGCATCAAATTCAAGAGTCTATGTGGTTGCTGTTTGGTTATCTTATTTTTTGGCAAATATTTGCTGATCTTATTTTAGATTGGAGACTATATTTGCAATTGTTTTTGATATTATTTAGGTTCATAAAATCACCTATACCATAGCGTTGTGAGAGTGCAAATTACAGATTCTGTTTCAGGTGGCCAGCAATCTAATATTTGATTAGCAATCTGCACATATATAGATTACAGATTTTCTTCTGTTATGGTTTCCATGAAATCTGTTCTTCTTGTGTTAAAAATGAATTTCAGGTGGAGCAAGAAAATATCTTGAGTAAAAGACAAACTTCAGGCTTTAAGTGATTGTTTTATTTTTTCCCTTTCTAGTGGAATTTTGGGTGTGTAATGTGAAAAGACAAAAAAAAAAAGGATTTTAGATGCACTTAGGCAATTGGAAAATGTGATGTGTCAGTTGAAAGTTTTACATTACAATCTAACTATTAAGGGTAAATTTAGTATTTAGTCAAATGATGGAGTTGCAAATTCTTTGGGGCCTTCATCATTTGTAAGCTTGCATTATCTTAAGATTCAATGTTTTCTCTCTTTATGATCTAGATGACACGTGTTATAAAGAGGCTTGGGTTCTGCAACCATGACCTTATTTTGGTTAGCATTGGTGTTTCAAAGTTCTGCAGTTTTCTATTAGGTGCAAGGTGCTTGAGTACATTATCGTTCTTTGTATTTTTTCCAGCTAATTTTCATATCAATTGTAATATTTTCCTATACTTACTATTACATAATTTAGTTATTTCCCCTTTTCTTATGAAATCTTTCCAGTATGAGTACCTTGGTATCATGTCTCATCAACTGTCGAATGCCCTCATAAATAGTGGATATCCAATATTGACAATCATACATGATCCCTGCAAGAAGCTGCCTATAACTTGCCAACCAAGGAAAGACTTGAAGGATTTTGTTTCACTCAACTTTCCTTACTGCTGTAGGGAATGTCTCGCATTTCTTATGTATGCTATACATTATCTACTTAAAAGAGCTATACTGGAGAAATATAAGAGTCTAATGGGGAAACACTTCAATGCTGGTTTAAGTGCAATGAGCCAATGAGATTTTCATTCTTCATCTAATACAACTATTTGTCATTCTTTTTTCCTGCAGTCCCGTCACTTGATAAGTTTGTTCAGAATATAGATGATAGCCATCCTGGTGTCATAGTTTTTGGATCTGGGAAAATCATACTTAATATGGGAAGGAAGACTGTGACACTGAAAGTTGTCAACAAGGCAGATAGGCCCATTCAGGTGAATTTCTTACTACATAACCTTGTTCTTATTTCATTTGTTGAGTACTTAATTCTGCTTTGTCATGTAAATGAATCCTGCTTATCTAGTATTTTGGATCTTACATTGGCGTGATTTAGAAAATTTTCATTACACTGGTGAAGCTTCTCCACCTATTGAATTCTTGATAGTGTGAATGACAATATGCATACATCAAAATTCTAGCAGGGTGTATTATCAGCAAGGTTTCTGTTGAGGGAAGAAGCACAAAACCCAGGATTTTATTGTATTTCAAATTATTTGTCTTGTTGTTCTATTTCATTTATTGTGGCATGTAATGGCCTGAACCAAGCCTGAATTTCAACCTGGAATAGAGTTTGATTGGCGATCTGGCCTCTCCTGTAGCTTGAATAGTGATTTTTATGTTTCCATTACAAAGTAAAATATATTGCATGCCAGTTTATAGATTAGTAAGCAAAGCTTAAAATATATGCTTAAATCTATTTTTAATAGATTGCAAGTTTATACAAACTATGATATCTGGGCCAATTTAATCCATCCTTCTTTTTTGTTACCATTCCCACTTAACCATATAACCTTAAGTTATCAGGATTTTATGATACTTATTTAATTAGTAATGTGTCAATGACTTTAGTATCAAAAGAATGAGTTCCATTCTGATAAGTTGTAATATCAGCAAACTGCTTATTGAATTCTTTTTCGGTTTCATTCTGATAAGTTGTAATATCCGCAAACTGCTTATTGAATCCTTTTTATTTTCCTCAAGTTAAAGCTTGATTGTCTGCCTATATCTACATATAAGAGAGGAGAGTTTTTCATTTCTATTATATACTATGAGAAAATGATCTGAATTTTCTGTATGTGTTTTGATTGAGTGATGCAGTGATCATTGAAGATCAGCTGCTAAGACCAAAGGGAGGGCACAATGGCTATAAAAATTGGATCCAAAAGTAATCAGATTGCTGTTTGGACCCATGGAGGGCTGAGATTGTGAGTTGGCACAGCAAACATACACAAGGGACTAAACCCTAGGATTTCTCAACTTCTAGGTCCTCCACTCATTGCATGCATTTCCTATTTGATCCTGCTTCAATTTGGTATTAGAGCCGAAATTCCTGCTCAATTTTCAATCTTCTTTCACCTTGTTCTTCCCTCCTTTCTTCCTCCTCACATCAACCTGATCTTCTCTCTCCAAAATGGTACCCGATTCAGAACTCAATGGTTGCTATGAGAATTTTTCTCGAGACTATGAGCAATCACAAAATGGCATGATGACTGTGAAAGCAGAAATCACAACAGTGATGGCTGAGATGACGTCCTTGATTTCTTCAATTGTTGATCTGAAAACCACTCTGGATGCAAAAGAACATCTCTCCTTAGAGCATTCAACAGCTTTGAATGACCATCATGTACAAGGCACATCTCTATTTAGCATGTTCAGTTTTGACTGCTCGAAGAACAGCTTCTGTCAATGTGGACCAAGGAGCAAAGCTTGAGGTTTCTGATTTTTATGGAGATCATAACCGTGAGGCATTTTTTTGGTTGGCTGCACATTTTGGCTTCTTTCAATAATCTAAGCTCAAGGATGAAAGAAAATTGTTGCTTGCAGAGGCTAATCTTAAAGGGGCAGAAAGGGATTGGTGGATAAAATACCAACAAACCTACTATGCAGCTGTTAGATCATGGGATAGCATGGAGACAACCATGAGTTTCCACTTTGTCCAAATTACAACCAACATATTCAGTTTACAACATGTGCAAGGGTATGACAGTAGAGGAATACACCACTAAATTCTATAGCTTGGCAACATGTTCAGAATTTCCTTGGAATGTATTTGTCATGATCTCCAGTATCACCAAAGGCTAAATCCTTCCATCATGTTGGGGTTATCTACTAGTGGGCTATGCACCATGGCTGATGCAATTTAGGTGTCTTATCAAATGGAAGGAGCGCAGAAGAAAAAAGTCAGCAAGAATGAATTTTTCTCAAATTTCCTTAAGGGATGATCAGTCTGTTGCAGATTTGTGCCTAGCGAAGTCTCAAACTGGTTATATTGCTTCTACTAATAGAACAGTTAGATCTTCTTCTTCTTCTTCTGCTGGTGTCCATAGTGGTTCAGGGTCTGATTGTAAAGCAAGAATTGCAATCCGTGCTATACATGCAAAGCGTTTGGTCATTTTCCAGCCTAATGCCCCACCTAATTGGTTACTTTTGCAGACAACTCTGCCTTTGTTGCTCCTGTGTGTCCTGAGGAGAAGGCAAGAGAAAAAAAAATTGGGGTATTAGAATCAGAACCAAAAAGTGATAATGACAAGAGTGAGGACAATTGTGAGGAGGCAGTACATCATTGTGTTGTTTGAGACCGTTATTGACTGCACATCAGTAAGGTGACAACAAGATTGGGGAAGGACCAATATATTCCATGCTTGTCTGAAGTCCAATAGAAAATTGTGCACGATGGTGATTGACTTAGGTTGCAACACAAATTTGTGTTGTAGGATGCAGATAATAATCTCAAGTTGAAGATAGAGCCTCATCCAAGTCCTCACGAAATAGCTTGGGTGAATAACACTGATCTCAAAGTGAGAGCTGTTTGGTCACTTATTTCACTGGAGGGCTTCTTGATATAGTGTAAAGGATGTGCTTCCTGTGAAGGTGTGTCACCTCTTGTTGGGTAGGCCATGACTTTTTGATCACAAGGTACATGTTGTGGCTGTGCGAATACCTATTCTTTTCAGCATGGAGACCTCATTATGCGGTATATGCTAGTTAGAGATATGCCGGTGAAGAAGCTTAAAAAGACAAGAGGTTTCCTTTCTTCTTCAACTTGTGACTTATCAGGAGATGGCGTCCTAGGCCATTTTCCCAACTCGATGAGGTTGGGTATTTTAAGCGGGTGGGGGGAATTGATGCAGTCATCATTGAATATCAGCTTCTAAGGCTGGACAGGGTTGTATTTTTTGTGCAAAAGAAGGATTCCCCTTTGCACAAATCCACAGTTGGATCGTGCATCATTGCTTTGAGGTCTGTGCAGGTGTGATCCAACGGTCAACATCGTGAAAGAAGATCAATTAGTCTTTCCGTGAAAGATACGACCCAAACCCTCTAAGGCTAAAGGGAGGTCATGGTGGCTTTAAAAATCAGATCTGAAGGCAAAGCTGTTCAGATTCATGGAGGGCTGAGATTGTGAATTGGGACAACAAGCATGCATATAAGAGCCTAAACCTTAGGATTTCTCCACTTTTAGATCCTCCACTTATTGCATATAATTTCTACTTGGTCCTGCATCATTGAGTCACACATAGTATAGGATCTAGAGGCCAAGCTTGGAAAGCCTAACATGCCTAATTCTAACTATTGGAATTTATGGAATGAAAGAAAATATATTATTTCTAGCTAAAGAATCTTTCAAGTGCTAGGAGTATGAATTATGAACTCAAATCACATTTATAACAAAGATCGGAATCAATATAGGAAAGTAGATGGGCAACTTTAAAGTTGTTTGACTATTTCCATCCTAAACTTCCAATTGTTCTGGATATCCTTTTTCTCCACATTGAGATTATTTTGACATAAAGTTTTGCTATGCAGATCGGGAGCCATTATCACTTTATTGAAGTGAACCCCTACTTGGTTTTTGATAGAAGAAGAGCCTATGGTATGAGACTAAACATATTGGCTGGAGCAGCTACACGATTTGAGGTGATGACCCTATATATCTGATTTGTATTAGTGACTGACTAAAAGTTTCTGTACTACTTTTTTATGTCTTAATGAAGTAATGAACAACAGTAAGGCATATGGTGATTTGTAGACTACGTAGTCTTGCCCCTTTTTTCCCATTAATCGTTACAGCTTAACTTGGTAGCATTGCAAATTTACTTCTAAAATTAACATCTTGTGGTCCATATGTACGTGGACCTGCATTTTTTTTTAAACCAAGTTTGTGGTTCAGTATAACTCTTTTAGAGTTATCGAAACTAATTACTATTTAGGAAATGTTGCCAGTTGTTGTTTAGACCAAGATTTTAAATCCCGTGAAACGGGAGCGTCTCGATTTTGTCTGAAATGAAACCCCCACATCCTGTCCCATTTCAGTGGCCCGATCGGACATCCCGGCAAGTGTAAAGAGGTGCGGGCATGAAGAGGAAGGCGCGAGATCGGACGTGGGCTTGGGTTCCTTATTGCATGCGCCTGGCGTAATTGGACCACATCAAATCCCACGGTCGATAGCATGCCACGCTCCCTTCTATGTCACTAATTTCCGATTGCGCACTCTCCATTGTGCAAATGCTTCGGGATTTGCCCTGAGAGCCTTTCGGAAGGCCCCGCGCCCTTTCCTCCTCCCTCCTCCCTCTAGGTTGGGCTCCTTGTCGGAAAATCCGACGGTTTCCTTTTCTCCTCTCTCCTCCCTTCCCCTTCCCCAATGAGCTACCTATTGGCATACCATGTTCTCGAAAAACCGAATCGAAGGGAGAAGATTGTGCTCCCTCCGGCATTGACGCCGACACCGAGGCCGATGCACAGCGGAAAATAGGTTAGTATTTCTTTTTCCTTCATTCTTCTCCCCTTCCGATGATGAATGGCTCGTTTGCATTCGACAACGAAAAAAATTAAGGCACGACCGGGATGGTCGTATCGGTGCCCATTCCGATCGGAATTAAGATGGAACGGCAGGATGAAGGCCGGAAATGAGTTTCGGGGTCCCGCACCCATCCCTGTGCTGGATTCTCAAAGGAACGGGACAGGACGGCCGGACGGCCCTTGTCCCGTGGGACTTAAATCTTTGGTTTAGACTACTCATAATCATAACATCTATCAAGTTTCTTTTTTTTTCCAGTTTTTTGAGAAGGTTTTCATATAATTTTCTTGATTTTTAGCTCATTTTTCTCTGAAATTTGAGATGGTTTAAATGTAATAAATGGTTTTTGTATAGCACTATCAAGTTCTAACTCAATTCATGGTTGGTATCCATGCTTCAACACCATAACCTGCTTAAAGTTCCTTGGATGTCCTTTTCCACATGTGATATCAAAAGCAGATTTGGTTGGGGTTTTCTTTCATTTACCTTCTATATTACAGTATATTTGTATGCTTGCTGTTTTTAATTTAGTGGTACGTACAGGAAACATAAAAAAAAATCGAGAATAAGAGCTAAGGTTGCATGGATGAAGGTTGTGAGAAAGGAATTGGAAAAGCTGGAAATAACATCGGACGTGTCCAAAACTAGGAATGCTTGGTGAACAAGGATCCATAAAACTGACCCTAAGTAGTTGGCATGAGGCTGGATGGTTATGTTTTTTGTGAAACAGTCAAGAGCAGGCACTGCATGAACTTATATAACATTAAGACATGTTGTAACTTCATATTTCTTCCCAATGACGACTATACTATTTTATATCATCTTTCTTGCTGCAAAACTGCATCCTTCAAACAATATTTAGGTTCTAACTTTGTGTGCAGTATTTAAATATTAAACTGTAAATTTGATAACTGCTACTATTTAACAGTTGAGAACACAGCTTCTTGTGCTGCTCAATGGGGATATTTCATTACATAGAGACTCCTATTTTAAGGTTCCTATGCTTTATATTTGTCTTTCTTTCTTTTCCATTCATATTTTGGAAGGACATTGAAATTAGACATTCACTGATACCATCGTAAGTTGGACCATTTTAACACCTAAAAGAGACAAGCTCTCATCTTGTTGCAAATTTTGCATGCCTACTTGCCCCTGAAAGATTCCATATTCTAAGGCGAAGATGAACGCGTTGAGTATTCTTGCCTTGTTTTGGAAATGATATTTTACACGTTCCATCCATTTTCTAATTTATGTAAATTTTGCAGCCAGGTGATGCCAAATGTGTATCTCTTGTCAGCATTGGGGGTGCAAAGTTATTAGAGGTGGAAATGGCATTGCAGATGGTCCTGTTGATGCTTCCCAACTTGAAAAGGTGATGGAAGATGTGATTGTAAAAGGTTTGGGGAATGAACATCAGCCAGATGCAAGGTTGTGGCATATTCATTGCACTCAGGCACAAAGATCAACTACATTCAAGCCAGTTAAATTTGGCTTCTGATAATTTTTTGTTGTAAACTAATTCAATTTTTGTTGCAGTGAAGGAATTGTTGGAGGAAATTCTAGCTTTACTGTTGAAGTTTCACATGAAGCCTATGCAAACATGTATGGACCCACTACTGGCGATAAGATACGGCTTGGTGACACTGAGCTATATGCAGAAATTGAAAAGGATTTTGCAGTTTATGGTGATGAATGTGTATTTGGAGGTGGAAAGGTTTTACGTGATGGAATGGGACAGGCTACAGGCTATCCAACATCCTCGTGCCTAGACACAGTTATCACAAATGCTGTTATTATTGACTACACAGGAATATACAAGGCAGATGTTGGGATAAAAGGAGGACTTATTGTTGCCATTGGGAAGGCAGGGAATCCTGATGTCATGGATGGTGTGCAGCAAAACATGATTGTGGGGGTAACCTCTTTTCTCATCTCCTTTTGCTCAACTTATGGGTAATAATAGATCTCATAAATTCAGCATACTTACAAACTGTATTATCACTGGGTACAGGTTGGTACTGAAGTTATTGCAGCAGAGGGCATGATTGTAACTGCGGAGGCATAGATTGTCATATCCACTTCATATGCCCTCAATTAGCACAAGAGGCAATATCAAGTGGTCAGGTCTTCCTTTACTTCCTGAGCATGAAAGTTGACCACTTAGACAAGTCCTGGAGTTGAGCCTATATGTCAAAACTTAGATCAATTTCTTTTTTCCTTTTCTTTACCATTTGCTAAAATTGACTAGTATTTGACAACTGAAAAACCCTGGAATATAATCCTTTGACTTTCACACACTTCGTGGAAGTCTGGTCTTTTTTTCATGACTTTGTCCTTTTGTTTCATTAGATGATTACAAATCCTAGCATATTGTATTTATGAATTATCTACTTAAATAATCTGATAAGGAAACAGCTAAATGCCCACACTTAAATAATCTGACAAGGAAACAGCTAAATGCCAAGGGTTGATTGGTTGGGCCAATTGTTTAATGCAGGGTTTTCCGTACCATGCCGAACCGACCGGTACATCCTGTATCGTACCGAACCGGCAGGGAACCGATATGGTTCGGTCGGTAAATTTGAGACACCTGCAGTATCGGGAGGGAAGAGTGGAAAAGTGAGAAAGAGAGAGAGAGGAGGAGAGGGAGGGAGGCGGGAGCCGTTGGAGGCTGGCGGTGGCCTGCTGCGGCCGTCGAGGGCTTTTGAGCCCCGTATCGCCCAATAGGGCTTTCAAGAGAGCGAGAAAGAGAGAGAGAGAGTGCTCCTGGGGGGCGACCTACCGGACGGATGCTGTCTCCATCGCGAGGCCCTCGATGGCCGGCGAGCCCACGTCGACAGGCCTGAGGGTGGTCGAATGGGAGGAGGGTCTCCACGGCTCCGTCGGTCCTCCTTCGAAACAAAATAGGGTCCGTGGTTTTTTTTTTTAATTTAAAGACGTGAAATCGGCAACTCAGTTGTTGACTTCATGATTTTTTTTTAAAAAAAATTAGTGAAGTCAGCAACTGGTTTGCTGACTTCACCTGTTCACGATTTTTTTAAAAAAACCTGTGAAACAGGGGCTGATGCCCTTATTTCACGCCCGCGGCGCCGCCTGCGCGGACTGCACTGTCGGGCGGCCACAGTGGCCAGTCGTCCGGCGGCCCCAACCCCTCCCTCCTTTTTTTTTTCTTCCTCCCTCTCTCTCTATTTCTCTTCTTTCTCTCTTTTTCTTCTCCCGGTTCAGCTCCCGTTTCCCTCATCGGTTCGCCTTGGTTTGGCACGGTACGAAATCATACGAATCGTACCATCGACCGGTCGATATGGCCGGCGGTATCGGTTAAGCAAATCTTGGTTTAATGGTTTTGACTTTTGAGGCATTAATGTCTGTATTGGGTGGTTTTATTGGCACAGCCATGAACTGGATCTGCAAATAAATATCAAGAAAGGCAAAAAAAAGAGAGATCTAATTAAGGATGAATGTCTAACCCACTGGCCAAATTTTGCATTGCTTGGACTAGGTTGCTGGGCCAATCCTTGAAACAATTTTAGATATTTGTCGGGCTAAGCCCAAGTCGTATGCATCCCTAGCTCTGATAATTAATTGTTGTACTCTGTAAAAAAATTCTTCATATGATAACTATTTTTAAGATATATTTGGTTGCCGAATCCCTACCAACCCCCTCCCCCCCGTGGGCGAATAATTCACTTGTCTAACAAGATTTCAGTTTACAATGTACGGTTCAAAACAAATGGTTTTTCGGTCTCTTGGCTTATTTTACATTTTGCATGTTTTGGATTGGTCAATGATAGAGCCAACCAGCGTTTGCCGAGCCATCCTGAACCGGCCGGTTTGGGATATGCCAAACTGTACTGGCGGCTGATCGACATTATTCTAGTGTCAAAATCGGTACACGGTGAGGAGGAGAAGAAAAGAGAGGAAAAGAGAGAGAGGGAAGGAGAGGAAAGGTCGGAGAGGCCGCTGGAGGCCCATCGAGTCCTCTGAAGCTCTGTCGTCCTCCATAGAGAGGGAAATAGAAGGAGATAGAGATAGATAGAGAGAGAGAGGAGCAGGAGGGGAGTGGGTGGAGAGGCTGGTGGTGGCCGCTGGAGATGGAGGGCGGAAGCCTCCCCACATACTCTCCCTCCTTTCGCTCCTCTTTCTCCCTTCCCCTTGCTCTCTATCTCTCTCAAGTTCTCCCTCTTCCCCTCTTACTTTGTCGTGTCGGTGTAGGGCTAGTATGGAGCCGCAAGAGGCATATTGAGCCGTATCGTTGGCCAACTGGCATAGGGTCTAGTTTTGACACGGTGAGCCTTGGTGAGGGCGGAAGCCTCCCCACCTACTCCCCCTCCTTTCGCTCCTCTCTCTCCCTTCCCCTTGCTCTCTCTCTATCTCTCTCAGGTTCTCCCTCTCCCTGCTTTGCCGTGTTGGTGCAAGGCTAGTATGGAACCGCAAGAGGCGTAATGAATCGTACCAGCTGGCCAACTGGCATGGGGTCTAGTTTTGGCACGGCGAGCCTTGGATAGAGCATATATGGAAGTAGTGGATATATAGATTCTTAACAATTATCTATTAAGTGCATTCTAAATGGACTCTGCTGGACTTATTTCACTGAAAAACTGGACAACTCGATATCATGTATAGGTATCACAACACTGGTGGGAGGTGGGACAGGACCAGCAGATGGAACTCGTGCAACCACCTGTACTCCTGCACCATTCCAAATGCAATTGATGCTGCAGTCAACTGATGATTTGCCAATCAATATTGGCTTCACAGGCAAGGTATTATAATTTTTTCTGAAAAGTTATAAACTGTACTATTTTTCGCATGGTTACTTTCTTTCTGTCAGAGCCAATTTTAGAATGGATATGCTATCTTATTCGTTATTGTACAAGTTTTACTGCATCTGGCACCATGGATTTGATAGGTTTTATTACTTCACTGGGACTTGAATAGTGTTGTTTTGATGATTTTGTGTTCATTGTTTATATTCATTTTTATCTGAAGTTCTGCAACAAATCACGTGTAAGCACTGATTGATATGTTTATAACATATTCACTAATGACCATTCCTTCTGACTGATCATTCTTCCTGATGAATTAACTAGGGTAACAGTGCAAAACCAGATGGGTTAATTGAGATCATAAAATCAGGGGCAATGGGTCTGAAACTGCATGAAGACTGGGGAAGCACTCCTGCTGCAATAGACAACTGTTTAACAGTTGCAGAAGCTTTTGATATTCAAGTAACTGACTTGTTCTTTTCCTTCCAAGTCATGTGAGTGTGGCCAGGCTTCATTTCTTTGACCCCTGTTTAATTTGACCAGGTCAATATCCACACAGACACCTTGAATGAATCGGGATGTGTGGAACACACAATCGCTGCATTTAAGGATAGGACAATACATACCTATCACAGGTAGCCATGCTCCAGAATTCACTAACATTGTGTATCAATTTAAACGGAATACTTACCCATATTATAGATGCTACCTCATTGATTTCAACAGGTGTACATTTCGCTTTTCAAGACATGTTCATTTCACTGTTTCTGTACTATTTTTCTGCTTCTGTCGCCCTGTAACTTACTTTCTGCTGAGTGACAGGCATATTTATAAATGAACAAATTAAACAGTATGAGAAGGAGGTGCCAGGGAGGAAAATCAGATTGCCTCACAGTGAGTGCCACATACACTCACAAAAGCTACTCACAAAATAGAGCATTTTCTGAATGCCTCTGATTGCAAAAACATGCTTTCCAAAGGAACGACCTTTTTTTTTGATGCATCTAATGCTGAATATGCTCTCACCGCATAAATCTAAAGCTTCTCTAGAATGGTCTGCACTCTGCACTTTGTGATTTGCCTAACTGATGCACCCCATACTGAGCATTGGCATGGTATATACCTCGGCACTATACCGATACTGTATGGTATGTCCTGTATTGGGTGGTGTTGGGGCAATCGGACCTGCTCCCCCGATTCATGGTCGGCCATCCGAATATGTGTCGGTACGCTGTAGAGAACCATCAAAGCCGGACCGCTGAAGGAGTTCTGGTTTGACTACAATATCTATAAGGCCCATCACCCAACTTTCTTCAGTGCCATGGATACGGGTATCCGACCATTAGTCAGTATACCAACATCAACATATAGTCAGTAATTTCCAATCGACTTCTTTGGTGGATCTAAGTTAATCATCACGACTCGATCGACTTTATAACCGATGGTCAGTCGGAATATCAAAGTTATAAACCGATGGTCAGTCGGTATATTACAAGCACCAACATACAGTTGGTACGCCTGCATCACTGACACACGGTTGGTGTATCAGAAACTGCCAGTGCAAAGAGCGCGTAACAGTTACATACCATGATTATTGGTGGGGATTAACTGTCCACCCTACGATCACATAATGTCGGGATAAGCGGGACCCCACGTGCCTAACCATCATAAACAGTTACACCCAGATTGCCTATATAAAGCGGAGGTAAGGGAATAGTAAGGGTAAGACACTTCTGGGTTAGATTCTGCCAGATTCAATTTTAAAATATCTGCTGTTCACCACTCTCTACTGACTTAAGCATCGGAGGGTCCCCGTCGGACATAATTCCAGTCAGTAGACTTCTTTTACAGGTTGCTCTTCATCGGAGTCAGGCGCAACCGGAGATTGGCTGCGACAGATTGGCGTACCAGTAGTAGGAAAATGAATTCAGTCATGTGAAAATGAGTGCTCAAAACAATTCTATCCGCTCCGCGATGCACTTTTCCGTGAGAAGATCTCTCATCTCCACCTCTATCGGCAGAGTCCAGTTCCTCACTTCCAATCGTCACCATGGACGCACAACAATTCAGTGTATTAATGCAGCAAATGATAATACTGACGGAGGTAGTGCATAGGCTCCAGTAGCAACAAACACAGCAACAACAGTAACAACCGGTGGCGAAGGAGCCGGCGGCGTGTACAGTGCCATCCAAGAATAGTCATCGCGCCCTTCGACAATCTCCTTCTGTCTCCAAACGACGATCAGCTCAACATTCCCATCATGTCGAGCCACCACCTTTCCAGTACTCCCACCGTGCCATCCGCCGACAGCGACGGTCTTCTTTCCGTTATAGCATCAAGAAGGGGAAGAGGCCGCGTTCACCTTCTACTTTTTCTTCCTTAAATTCTTCAGGGGATTCTACCCCAACATTCTCTCAGCAGATGGCTCGATGATTATGAGCGCAACTTTAAAAAAATCGATCGCCGACTCAACCAGCTTCAGGTGGATGGTCGAGGGTCTTCCAATGATCTTGGCATCCACACCACTCTATCTTTCTTCCGATGCATCTTGGACGACCGATCCCAGCTCGATTCAAGATGCCACAAATGGAGCCTTATGACGGCTCCACTGACCCCGTCGATCATTTGGAGAGCTACAAAGCTCTCATGATGATTCAGGGGACAACCGACGTCCTCTTATGCCTTGACTTTTCGGCCACCATTCGGAAGGCTGTTCGAGTTGGAAAGCATCCATTCCTTCGAGCAGCTGGAAAGTCATTTGTGGCCCACTTTAGCACTAGCAGGAGGATGCTACGAACGTCCGACAGTCTCTTCTCCATCAAGCAAAATGAAGGAGAGATCCTGAGAAGCTTCGTGGTGTATTTCAATGCCGCCACACTCGAGATCTGGGATCTCATTGAAGATATGGCCATCTCGATCATGAAGAGGGATCTGAGAGGATCCAATTTACCTATTTTTTGAATAAGACCTCCTCGGACATATGTCGAGCTTCTTGAGCGCGCGTATAAGTATATTCGGTGGATGAAGGCATTATTGCTTGGTGTCAATCGGAAGAAAAAGTCAGAAGAAGAAACAAAAGAGTGGAGCTCCGACTGAGCCAAGTCGGACATCAACCAACAAAGGAGCTTCATCCTACCGACGGAGTCCGAGACCGAATAATTTTGGTTCCAAATATGACTCCTACACTCCTCTTTCTATCCCTCATGCATTGATTCTGATGGAGATCGAGGGAGAAGAGTACTTCTGTGATCTCCACTAAGGAAAACACAGTCGAGGAGTCGCGATAAGAAGTACTGTCGATTCTATCGTGATCATGGTCACGACACTGAACAGTACATTCAACTCAGGGATGAAATAAAAGTTCTGATTTGATGAGGCTATCTCGAAAAGTTTCGACGTGATCGTCCGATTAACCTCTTGCTGATCAATAACCTCAGTGTCAACCTGAGGGAGCAAATGACAATCGATCAATGACGGAAGTCATCAACATGATTTTCGGACGATCGAGAGACTGGGGGGCAAGTTTCGAAGAACAGTCGTCGAAAAAGCAACGACATAATAATGTAATCTTTTTTCGGATGATGATATTCGAGGAGTACAAACTCATGATGACACTGTCGTCGTCTCGACGATGATAGCAAATTATGATGTAAAAAGAATTTTTGTAGATAATGGAAGCTCTACAGATGTGTTATTCTACTCTCTTTCTTCCAAATACGACTACCGACTGACCGACTCAAAGAATCTCTACGCCTTTAGTGGCTTCACTAGAGATGCGGTCAGTGTGGAGGAAAAAATTACTCCCTCTAACTGCAAGAATAGATCCACGATAAAGCACCGTCCTCTTAACGTTTACGATGGTTCGAGTCCTTTCGACCTACAATGCTATACTCGGATAATCGGAACTTAATGCTTGAGAGCGGTAGTATCGACTTATCATCTCCTTGTCCAATTTTCAACAAGGGAAGGAGTCGGGGAGATGCGAGAGGATCATCAACCGACCTGACGCTGTTTCATGGTTTCTGTGAAGGTAGCAAGCCTGAAGAAAGGAGAGAGCCGGTTGAACAACTGATTTCAATCCCATTGAGAAAAAGTGATTCGACTAAAACTATTCAAATCGGATCACAGTTACCTGAGTCGGAGCGAAAGCAACTGGTAAAACTATTGAGAGCCAATGTCGATGTCTTTGCTTGATCGGTAGTCGACATGCCTGGATTCCTCAGAAGTAATAACTCACCGGTTGAACGTCGACCCAAAGGTTAAATCGATGAGACAGAAGCAAAGATTTTTTGCTCCAAAAAGGAGAAGGTCATCGACAAAGAAGTGGACAAACTTCTTGCGGTGGGCTTCTTTAGAGAGGTCAATTATCTAGATTGGCTAGCCAACATCGTGATGGTAAGGAAAGCCAACAGAAAATGGAGGATCTGCATTGGCTATACTAACTTGAATGAAGCATGTTCGAAGGATAGTTTTTTTTCTACCGAAGATCGATCAGTTAGTCGATGCGACATCTGGGCACAAACTTCTAACTTCATGGATGCCTTCTCAGGATACAATCAGATCCGAATGGCGTCCAAAGATGAGGAGTACACAATCTTCACAACCAACAAAGGTATCTACTGCTACAAAGTGACGCCATTCGATTTAAAAAATGCTGGAGCGACCTACCAACGATTGGTCAACAAAGTTTTCAAGCAACAAATTGAATGGAATATGGAAGTCTACGTCGACATGTCGATGAAAAGCATCGAGACCTATGATCATGTCCAGACTTAGAGAAAGCCTTTGACACACTTCGACAATATCGGATGAAGTTGAATCCGACTAAGTGTGCGTTCGGAGTGACTGTCGGAAAATTTTTCGGATTTCTCGTGTCGCAATGAGGAATCAAAGCCAATCCGGAGAAGATAAAGGCCATTATCGACATGAAGCATCCCAGCTCCAAGAAGGAGATACAATAATTAAATGAAAGGATTATCGCACTCAGTCGATTCATTTCGAAGTCGGTAGAAAGGTGTCTACCTTTCTTCAAAATTTTACGGCAAACGAAGGACTTCTCATAGTTGGATGAATACCAACAATCCTTCGAAGATTTGAAAAGTATTTGATGTCTCCCCTACTAACAAAATCAAAAAGGGAGAAATGTTGTACCTCTACTTAGTCACATCATCAGAAGCAGTTAGTTCGGTCCTCGTCTGGAGGATGAAAATCGAATCCAACGGCTATCTACTACACCATAAGATACTCTACAACGTCGAGATAAGATATTTGAGACAGAGAAGATGATCTACGCTTTGATTATATCAACTCAACGACTTCGATCGTACTTTTAAGTTCACTCGATAATTGTCTTGACGGATCATCTTTGAAGGTGATCTTATATCGATCAGATATTTATGGTCGGATGGCAAAGTGGATGATCAAACTCAGTGAATTTGACATACAGTATTGCCTACGACCATCAATGAAGGCTTAAGTCTTGGCCATTTTGTCGTCGAGTGCATTGTACCCGACGACAGGCCTAATCATAAGTCCGATGATAAGTCAGAGCAGTTGAGAATTCAGAGGCCGAATCTGAATCGATATGGGTGTTACATGTTGATGGAGTGTCCAACGTCCAAGGGAGTGGGGTCGGGCTTATCCTTACCAACTCCGAAGGGACTGTAACTGAGTAAGTCCAGTTCAATTTCAAAGCATCCAATAATCAAGCCAAATATGAAGCCTTGCTAGCCGCTTGAAGATTGCTAAAGAGCTTGGTACAAACAACATGAAGGTCTTCATCGACTCACAACTGATTACAGGTCAGATTAAGGTCGAATTTAAAGTTCGAGATGTGACCATGATGAAGTACCTTCAGAAGATAAGAGATCTTGGAGGTGAGGGATCTCATTCAAGTCTTCCAACATTTCCAGATCTCTTACATTCCGAGAAGTGAAAATGCACGTGCCGATGCACTATCTCGACTGACGACTACTTCCACTATTCGATCGAACTTCGTCGAATATCTCGAACCATCGAGTATCGACAAGGTTGATGAAGTGATCAAATAAATGATGAACCAAGCTGGATGGATCCGATCATTTAGTACTTAATCGACGGTACTCTTCTCGGAGATTCATTAGAAGCCAAACGTCTAAGATGGATGGCTTCTTAGTATGTGTTGATGAATGGGCAACTATACTAACGGTCCTCTCTCTTCTACTAAAGTGCCTGAGACCTATCGAAGCTGACTCTGCTCTCCGAGAAGTCCACGAAGGGATTTGCGAAAATCACTTGGGGGTAAATCATTGGCTTATAAAGTTCTGTGATAGGGATACACTGACCCATCATGAAGAAAGATGCAGCTAAGCTTTTCAGAGGTGCGAGGCATGTCAGAAATATACCAATATACAGCATCAATCGGCCAACCAGTTGACATCGATTATTGCACCATGGCCATTCGTACAATGGAGAATCGTTATTTTTGGACCCTTCCCTCCAACGACTGGTCAGAGGAAGTTTTTGGTGTTGCCATGGATTACTTTACCAAATAGGTGAAAGTTGAACCTCTGACGCAAATCACTGAAGGCAAGATGGAAGATTTCATTCATAAGTCTATTATTTGCAGATTCGGATTGCCACATACCATCTCCACCGAAATGATCGATAATTCGACAATCAAAATTTCAGAGAATTTTGTGCAAAGCTTCATATCACAACAAACCTCTATCGGCCATCCACAATCTAAGGTAAAGCGGAGGTGACAAATCGAACAATCTTATATGATCTCAAGACTCAACTGAATGAAGCCAAAGGTTTGTCGATAGAAGAATTATATCCGGTCTTATGGGGCTTATCGGACAACTCCTCACATCTCAATAGGAGAATCATCATTCAACCTTGCATATGGAACGGAAGCAGTGATCCCATTGGAGATCGGACTGCCATCAATGAGGGTCGAATAGTATGTAGAGCTTAGCAACTCCGACCACTGAAGAGCCGATTTGTACCTGCTCTCAGAGGTTCGGCAGCAAGCTCAAATAAGAATAGCGCATACGGATAAAGAGTGGCCCGATACTACAATGCGAGGGTCAAACCGAAAATCTTGTCCTGGTGACTTGGTTCTGAAAAAGTAGAAGTTTCAAAATCTTTGAATGAAGGAAAACTATCTCCAAACTGGGAAGGACCTTACAGGATGACCGAAACACTTCGCCTAGGTGCATACCGATTAGAGATCCTTGATGGAACGACTGTCCCCCAGATGTGGAATGCCGACAATCTTCGAATGTACTCAATAAAGTTGTCCACATGTACGACATATTTGAAATGATATGATCAGATTTCAATGTTCTTTGAATATTCGACTATCTACAAATGTAATGTCTGACCGACGACTCATCGGCCAACATGCATACCGACCCAACTCTGGTTGGATGATTACATGTCAACGCCAAGTAGACGACTGTATATGCCAACTCAACCACGGTTGAGCGGAACATTACGTTGACTCAGTTACGGCTGAGTGGAATATTATGCTGACTCAACTATGATTGAGTGGAACAATAAGCCGACTCAACTCTGATCGAGCGAAAAATATACCAACTTGACTCTGATCAATCGAAGGATATTCGACTAGTCTCAGTATATCAAATATTTGAAAAAATTTATGTTTAAAGTTTAATCGGCTGATATCCGACTAACAGGCAAATTTTACAACTTTAACTACCGATTGTTAGTCGGCATACGGACTAATAGTCGGATGTTCGATAGATGTTCGTCTACAATGGCAACAATTATCTATGACAAATAACACATTCAAGAAGTTTAACATCTAGAAAAATTTTCATTCATTCATTTATCAACAAAGGATTACAAAATTGGACCAAGGTCCGGTTACAAAAAGGAAAAAATCGAAATACAGTCCAATAACAAAAAAAAAGGCCTATGATATCTACTCCGATCATTGCTCGGTCTCTCTGTCGCAGCTCTGGTCTCCTGGTCTTCGACAGTAGCTGGCTCTGCTTTGGCTGACTGCAACATTAAATAACTATCGCCTCAAATCGATATACCAATGATGATTGCACGATCAACGAAACGACAAAATGGCTAGCGACCTTTTGATTTTTGAGGGGATCATTAATGCCTGCAGTCGAAACAATCGCAAAATCGAAGCTCGAAATGACACGTGATGACTCTCTTCATCCAACGTGTCAAGCCATCTTGGACTTTGGAGTGGGGGACAACTGTTGGGCCAATCGGATCTGCTCCCGTCAATTCACGATCAGCCATCCGAATATGTGTCGGTATGCTGTAGAGAACCGTCAAAGCCAGATCGTTGAAGGAGTTTCGGTTCGACTACAACATCTACAAGGTCCATCATCCGACTTTCTATCGGCACCATGGACACGGTATCCGACTATCAGTCGATACACCAACATACAGTCGGTAATTCCCAATCGACTTTCTTGGCGGATCCAAGTCAACCATAATGGCTCGATCGACTTCATAACCCATGGTCAGTCAGAATATCAGAGTCATAAACTGATGGTCAGTCGGTATACTACAAGCACCGACATACAGTAGGTACGTTCGCATCACCGACACAGTCGGTATATCAGAAATCGCCAACGCAAAGAGCATGTAGCGGTTACATACCACGATTATTGGTGGAGATTAACTGTCCACCCCACGATCATATAATATCGGAATAAGTGGGACCTCACGTGCCGAACCATCGCAAACAATTACACCCAGATTGCCTATATAAAGGGAAGGTAAGGGAACAGCAAGGGTAAGATACTTCTGGACTAGATTCTATCAGATTCAATTCTAAAATATCTGTTGTTCGTTATTCCCCACTGATTTAAGTATCGGAGGGTCTCTGTCGGATATAATTCCGGTCAGTGGACTTCTTTTGCATGTTGTTCTTCGCCAGAGTCAGACGCAATCGGGGATTGGCAGCAACAGGTGGTATGGTCCAAGATTGCAAACCATGATTTGTATATTTATTGGCTTAAAAATTTTAATTGTATACAGGTAATATCATCAAGACCTTGATATATATGCAAAAAAGAAAATATATGATGATATCTTTGTACAGATCTCAAGTATCTGTCTTAATCTACTCCTTGTGAGCTATTTTGAATGGGTATCTCACAAGTCATATAAACAGTGAAGGTGCAGGTGGTGGTCATGCTCCTGATATCATTAAAGTATGTGGTGTAAAAAATGTCTTACCCTCATCAACAAATCCAACTCGACCTTTTACTTCAAATACCGTAGATGAGCACCTCGACATGCTGGTATGATGGATCTTATTTCTACCACTAGGTATTGCTTAGAATTCACCTCTAAACTGAAGATGAATTCTTGCAGCTGGTTTGTCATCACCTTGATAAGAACATTTGCGAAGATGTAGCATTTGCTGAGTCTCGGATCCGGGCCGAAACAATTGCTGCTGAAGACATTTTGCATGACATGGGGGCCATCAGTATCATATCTTCTGATTCACAAGCTATGGGTCGTGTTGGTGAGGTCTGTGAAGTCCCCACATTTGCTTATTGATATACTTTCCATCTTTTGCTAATGATAACTTGTACTATTTGCTCGCTTTGCCATGAGAAGAAAAGTTGGTGTGCTGAAGTAATACAACGAAATAAGTGGAACACACTTGCAAATGAAAATGAGCATTTGGTTACCCAATTTTATGTCTATCTATCTTTCTATATGTATACAAACCCATATGTGCATGCATATGTATAGGCATGTATATGAATGTGTATAGATTGTGCTCCTCTTGAGAGGAGCCACTATCTACCCTCTTAGATCAAGGATCAATGATTAGACACATAAATCGAAAATCCACACTATTGATCATGTTCTACACTAGCAAAAATGCCTAGAACCCAAAAATCACATATTTTGGTAGTCTCCAACCTTTACATCAAGTGGGTGCAAAAATGTACGATATACATACAATCATACACACACGCACACACACACATACATACATATACATACATACATATGTGTGTGTGTCAAAAATCACATATTTTGGTAGTCTCCAACCCTTACATCAAGTGGGTGCAAAAATGTACGATATACATACAATCATACACACACGCACACACACACACACATACATATACATACATACATACATATATATGTGTGTGTGTGTACACACATACATACATACACACACACACATACATACACATAGACAGACATACGTACGTATGTGTGTGTATGTATGTATGTATGTGTGTATATATGTATATACATATATACACATATATACACACACACATATACATACATGCACACACACACATGTGCGTACGTACGTCCGTCCGTCCGTCTGTTCGTTGACTTTCAATCTATACATATTTTAACATGTGTACATACCATGATTGGAGTTGGATTCTCAATTTAAATATTTTATCATGTATTGTAGCACACTAGCACAGTGGAAACTGTCCATTTTTGGGTCTACTTGATTCATATGTTAGAAAACATCAAAACACAAAAAATTTGATTTATAGGCATTTTTAGTAATATAGATCATGATTAATGATGTGAATTTTCGATTTGGATGCCGATAATTGATTTCGGATCTGAGAGGAATAGATATACTCTCCTCTCAAGAGGAGCATAGTGCATCCCTATATATACACTCTATGATCAGCATAATCATCTATGGAAACTTTCAGACATCTTGTGCTTCCTTTTTTTTCTTTGGGCGTGCGTGTGTTCTTTTACTTCCATGAAACTTTTGGTGTTCATAGATCAAGGGTTTGCCCTATTGACTTTCAATCTATGCATGTTTTAACATGTGCATACCATGATTGGAGTTGGATTCTCAATTTAAATATTTTATCATGTATTTTATCACACTAGCACGGTGGAAACTATCCATTTTTGGGTCTACTTGATTCATATGTTAGAAAACATCAAAACACATAAAAAATTCTGATTTATAGGCATTTTTTGTAATGTAGATCATGATTAATGATGTGAATTTTCGATGTGGATGCCGATAATTGATTTCGGATCTGAGAGGAATCGATATACTCTCCTCTCAAGAGGAGCATAGTGCATCCCTATATATACACTCTATGATGAGCATAATCATCTATGGAAACTTTCAGACATGTTGTGCTTCCTTTTTTTTTTTTATGTGTGTGTTCTTTTACTTCCATGAAACTTTTGGTGTTCATAGATCAAGGGTTTGCCCTATAAATACTGAAACTGTGAGGAGCAATGAATCTTCTTAAAGATGTGAATAAACTCTGTTGATAACAATAATAGAGTTGGAGAATCAAAGGGATGCTTAAGTTACATGAAACAAGTATGGATGTAAATGGTGCTGACTGCATCTGTTTCATTTCTACATTCATATCCTGTTAAGCTGAATACAGGTGCATTATATATTAGTTCGAATCAATTTTAGATTCAAATGCACATACATGAAATCTAGTCCATTTTTAAATCTGGATCTAGATGTAAAATAAAACTGAAATAGAGTTACCAATAAACCTCTTCGGCTGATTTCTGTTAATTATGTGCCCAGCCAGGATGTCTGTTATATATGTTACGTAGTTCTTTCTTTCCTTCCACACATATGGTCTAGAACTTCGTCTAGATATTAGGGATGTCTACTGTCATAGGGATATCTGCTTCTGTGATTGTGTTTTGATTTTGAATTGTTTCAAGGTTTAGGTTGCTTCCCTGTTCTTGTCAGGTGATTACTCGGACATGGCAAACTGCTCATAAGATGAAGATGCAAAGAAGAAGATCAATTGAATCCAGTGGGTCCAACAATGATAATTTCCGAATCAAGCGATACATAGCAAAATATACTATAAATCCAGCCATAGCCAATGGTTTTTCTAACCACGTTGGCTCCATTGAGGTAAGTTTGATTTCTAAATTTTCATGATGTTAGATTAGAAGCAGCTGTATCAAGTGGTCGGTGCTGCTTCTAAAACTAAGTACAAACACAACAGTGCACATGGACACAAATTTGTATTATATGTAATTCAGATTACACATCTTTCATACCTAAACTGCTTTTGAATTTTATGTATCGTTTAGTGGGACAAGGACTCAGAGTGTGAGACTTGATTGCTGTGTTGCATTCTAGCCAGACATTTAAAAAGTCTTGTTTGTCAATAACTATTTACTAGTATATGCTAGTATAGCATGGGAGGTGTTGGAAGCTGTTGATTGATAAGTGTATGTTTTAAATTCAGGACAAATCACAAACCAAGGTTCTTCAAACTGGTACTGGAAGGGGTACCAGCTGGTGACTAGTTTGGCATGCGGCTGGAAAGTCCTCATTGCCATTGGGGGGGTAGAACCCTAGGCCATAGGATTAAGGCAGAGGGGAAGAGAATGCTCACCGGTGGTGCCGGGAAAGCGGGAGAGGGCAAGCATCAAGTCTCAATGGGGTGTGCTCCCAGTAATC
Organism: Elaeis guineensis; assembly: GCF_000442705.2. NCBI lineage: Eukaryota > Viridiplantae > Streptophyta > Magnoliopsida > Arecales > Arecaceae > Elaeis > Elaeis guineensis. The sequence continues at coordinate 17,952,307 of NC_026001.2, forward strand.
ACGAGCGCACATGCCCCCACCACCATTTGAGTTGGTTCGGCCCATTTACCGAGCCAATAGGAGAAACTGTCACGGTTCCCTGTCGGTTCAGTATGCCCCAAGCCATGCAGTTTTGGGTGGTATGGCGAATCATTTCACAAACAAATTTCAGATGATATAATGAGTAAGAGAAACATCCGTGTGAACAAAAATTATTTTTTTACTATCATAAATGATAGTTGGCTTTTGTATAACTCTTATTTATGTTCAATGCAATGGGTGTTAGTGGCATGTTTTCCGGATATGGTTAGGTGGAACAAATTTTTCTAAGACTGCCACAAGATCTAATTTGCCTATTCTACTGAATAAGATTTCCTTTTTCCCTCCATTAATAATTTTATAGCCCAACATTAGAGTTTAAAAGTTAGGGTCATCATGCATTCTAGTTACATCTTATTCAAGATGCATGGACTTGCTAAGCTCAAGCCCTTAGGGATATGAAATCTAATAATTTGAAGGTTCAACTTTCTTTATGTATTGTCAGTGACAAGGATAGGGATAAGGTAAGTCACTATCATTTACATTTCTGATCTACCATTTATGGTTCAATATATAGTTGCTTGGCATGTTCCCCTGTCCAAGTTACTTTATTCATAATACCAACATGATGGAGGGATTAACTGGCACAATTGTAAAATGAAGTCAAGACAAGTCAAAATGATATAACATGAGTGAAACACCTGGGTTACCGAATGTGATAGGTAGCAGTTGGCTTTTAATTATACTTCCATTAGTAATGAAGATGAATCTTTACCCTAAGTAAGTTTACTTTGCCGGGATTTTGGAAAATGGTAAATTGGAAGAAAGTATTATGATACACCTTCTTCTTGGAGTCTCAAGTTTTGATATGCAAGACACATAAAACTTCTATTTCGACATGCTGGAAAAATTGCTGATCTCAAGCTTAAGTAAATATGAAACTTGAATACTCTTCATATAAATTCTAGACTTTTTGCTGTTTATTGTCGACAAGGATGCATGGTTAAACGAGATTAATTTTTTTTTATGTTATTCGTCATGCATGATGATGGTTTGCCTTATTAATGGCTTATAGTAACTAGTTTATTCTGCTACTTTGTAAATACAGTTAATTAAAGAGTTATGAACAATGCTTGTGATGGATCAAAAATTCCTATCCTTTTCAACCATTAGATGATTTTTATTATTATCTGTGTTGTTGTTTGGATGCCCTATGAGTAAGCTTGTTGATGGCCCAGGCTCAAGTAGGCACACCTTAATCTAGGCCAACCTGTATTGGTTGTGGGTTACCAACCTTGCCATTGGGCACCAAAGAGAGAGTTTGGAATGGAAGGAAGCAAAAGAAAGTTTTATTTACTTGTTTGGTTGTTGGTTGGTTGGTTGGTTGATTCATTCATTGGTTTTGTTGGTTTATTGGTTCATTCGTTGGTTGGTGCGTTTGTTGCTTGCTTGGTTGGTTTATTTGTTGCTTGGTTTGTTTGTTTGTTGGTTTGTTTTTTCGTTGGGAGATGGGGGATGGAGGGGGCAGGGAGAGGGAGAAAGCAGTGTTTGTAGTTGTATTGTGTAGTAATAGAGATAAAGAAGAGACGAGAAGAGAGGAGAGCATAGTTCAGATGAAGGGATTTTGATGTCTATTATTTTATTAAATTGTGAATTTTTTTGGGTTATTTATGTACATTGGTGAGTAAACCACAAGTTTGGTTGGTGTATTTCGTTGTTTGAGTTGCTTCTGCTCTTACCTAAATGACGTATCTATCCATTAAAGATAGGAGTATCAATGGATTGGTGGAGAGTGAATACTTGAGAGAAGGTATAATTATTCATACTTTTGGGCTCTAGTTAGGCTTGGATTGGCCTGGGTCACGCTTAAGGCAACCCAGGCCCACCATCAGTTGAGGTCTAAATCTTAGGGTCCAGCCTAGGTCTAAAGTTCATTAAATCTATGATCAAATTTGGTTAGACAATAGCCTAACCTTGTCAAGCATTGGGCCCATTATTAGGCTTATTTATAAGCGTTTAAATTCTCTGAAGGCAAGGTTTTAGTGGTGCCAAGTGATGAACCCCAATATCTTGGAATAACATCTATCCAACAAGATAGACAGGATAAAATTTCTAGAACTAGCAAGATTTCCAAAACTTGAGTTGGCCACATACCGAGCCCAAAACAACCACAAATTCAAGCATTTAGGAAGAACTACAAATTAGTAAACATAACCACTTCTTAAAATATTTAAGAGGTCCAGTTGGTTCTACAGAACCACAATATCAAAAAGGGTTCAAAAACAAAACTATACAGAACCACAATATCAAAAAGGATTCAAAAACAGAACTCTTGAGGCATGGTTGGCCCAACTATGCTCTAAGCTCACTTCCCTTCACTACCTATCATCTCCTATGCCTCGGGCTTTTAAAAAAGAGAAAGAAAGACCAACAAACATGACCAAAGGGATCAAGCAAGCATAACAAAATAAACTTTGAACAATTTATGGGTGCACGATAAAGAATGTGGATTTAACAAAAATGGGATTTCCATGATCAAAATTGCACATATAATTCCAAGGTGCTGTAAATTATTTGTGAATCAGGATTTTGCTTATGACTCCAAAGAGTACTATATAAGTCATCTACACAAATAAAAGTTTTATATGTCAATACTTTCAACATGAAATTTATGACCATTTTACAGAACAGTTTCTCAGCTCATCAATCCATAGGATGAGGGCGCATTATCCCTGTGCATGATTATCCAAAGAGTTCCAAATATTTGACATTTGTGCATGGTTTTCAAAGAAGCATATCAAGCACTTCCAAAAATATATGGTTCAAGGTTTAGGTTCAAGGTTTCATGCAAAGGTTTGCAATAATACTAATAGTTCCTTACAAACATGACAGTAGTGTATAACTGTGAATGCACATAAATTTCAAAGATATCCAAGAGTTTCCATATCATAGCATTATCTTGCTTGATCCAAATTACATTTATACAAAGAACATTTAGCCAGAACCAAGGTTGAAAATCTAGTTTTGGTGTTGTGCTAATGGCTAATAATATCATGATGTGTTGTAACAAGCATGGCATTTGACAAGAGAGCACTAGCACAGATGTATGCTAGTGATGCTACACATCTCATGCCAACCCATGCTTGTGTAGGCACCGCATTAGCTTGGCACAATCTGGACCGATACAGTCTGAAACTCTAAGCATTTGATAGGGAAACATGCAATTTATTTCAAAGAAGTGTTGGATAATATAGAATATATAGTTCACAATATATTTTGTGGCCATTAACATAAAAATATATTTTAGAAATATGTAGCTAAAACATACTAGTTTGGCTGAGGTTACTTACCAACTTACCAAACATGCTAAGTCAAAGACAAGAGCCCTTCTACTCAAAACACAATACTCAAATAGCTAACAATTATAAACAATCTAGACATTAAAATGTAGCTTCTGGAGTCCTTTAATAGGCCCAAGTACCCTATCAAAACCACTTTATTTCTATAATCCAATTAACCTTCATAAGTCCATGCAAGACACAATTTCACAACTAAAACAAAGTAAAACTCCAAAAGTTATGAAACCTAGTGTAGAACATTTTAAATAAATAGGAGAGCAGATTTACCTTTGGCCAAATCAAGCGGTCTTGATGGATCCAATTTTAGGCTCAGGCTTTCCCTGCAGGAAATTGTCCATAATTATCAAAAATTCTTTAGTAAAATTTATAATATTAGGATTCTTGCAATCCCTAGAGCATGAAGATTCCAAGACTGTAGGCGGTCACCGGAAACTCACCAAAGATGACCGGCAATATAAGTATGGAGGTGGCTTTTCGTAACCACAAATCTACAATATTTCATTAATTTAAATGTACTAGAGTTGGGGTTTACATCAATCAGGCCTATATCTAGAAGACGGGCTTCAAAGCCAACTCTCTTGTCCAATGTGGTGGTCTCTTCTCCCAACACACTAAAAACTATATTAGTGTTAGATTGAGGGGAATAAAAACCACAATAGAGAGGTAGAGAGAGGAGTATTTAGCGTACCAGATTTAAGAATAGGAGGAATGGGAGAAGAGGTGGGAGAAAGAGGATGGATTGCGAGAGATGGAGAGATGGGGTGGTTGTGGGTGGTGAGCAAGATGAAGGAGAAGAGTGAGTGTGAGATGGAGAGATTGAGGGAGGAGGAGGAAGCCGGTGGAAAGGTTGTTGGCTAACAGCAACACTCGAGAGGCAAAGGTGGTGGTGAGGTGAGTGCTCATGGGTGGAAGAAATGAAAGAATGGAAGGAGGCGGCAAGTGGGGTGGGTTGGAAGGTGAGGCGATAGGAGGGTTGCCCATGTGAGAGAAAGGGGAGAAGGAGCTTGGGAGCAGATTGGTTGGGTTCTAGGCTTATCGGCCTTGGGTAGCCCGATTTAGGCCCAAGTCGTTACACCAGGAATTCCTATCTGAGGTCACCTATGATGTTATTTCAACTGAATGAGATGCTCTAATCTAGCATGTGAAGGCTCTTTTTGGATGTTTGTTTACTTTTTAACCTAATAATACCCATGTTGGTGAGAAGGGGAAAGGAGAGGTAGCGTGGAGAGGGAAATAGTGTGGGATCAAGAGAACCTAGGGAAACTATGATCCCTGAATTTTCAGGCGCTAGATTCCATTAAAAAGATGATTATCTTCTCCCTAAGTTATAGACATTTCAAGTCCAAAAGCCTGTCTCCATCAGTCAGTTTTCTCTCTTTTCCTACATTCCCCCATCTTCCACAAAGGCACCTACTATCACAGGATTATGTGTTTTGACATCAAATGGTGTTGAAATGTGTGGTTTGTCAATGGCTAGCACATACTAGCTTGGCATGTTATACTGTACTGTATAGCTGCTTGAAGGTTATAAGACTACGGAGGGAAGATAATATTTAATATAAGTTAGGATAACTTTCAAATAAAACAGCATGCAAGGAAAAAAAACATGTGAATTCTCAAGCAAAGTTACTGGCAAGTGTTGGGAAATCTAATATATTTGTTCTATAGAAGATATTCCTCTCTCTCTCTCTCCGCAAACCAACCCCCCCCCCCCTATGACAGATCCCTTTGGTTAGGATATCAAGTTTGGAGGCTCTAAACAATTAACTTTGTTTGTGAACAGGTAGGGAAACTTGCTGATCTTGTCATCTGGAAACCTTCATTCTTTGGTGCAAAACCAGAAATGGTGATTAAAGGTGGTGTGATTGCATGGGCTAATATGGGTGATCCAAATGCTAGCATTCCTACACCAGAACCGGTAAATTTATTTTTTTCCCTTATTATGATATTTATGAAACAACAGTCTCCTTTGCTGCTTAATTTGTATACCATGTGCTAATAGCACACTCCAATTTTTCATATTATTGGACCCAATACGTGATGGGTGGCAAACTTTCTTTTCTTTTTGATGATGCATAGCAGATGATTCTTTGCAGATTCACACCTCCACTTTAAGATGATATTGTTAGTGGGACTTCTGTTTCCATTTTCTTAGGTCTTTGTATCAAAAAATTGATGTGATTGTTAATACAGGTGATGATGAGGCCTATGTTTGGTGCGTTTGGGAAAGCTGCCAGCTCCAACTCAATTGCTTTTGTGAGCAAGGCAAGTTATCTGACTTGCCCTTTTTTTTCTAAAAAAGAAAAAATCCTGTACAAGTTACATTTATCACATAGACGAGCATCCATAATCAATTCCAACAAGGAAACCGATATTAGTGGCCTGTTCTGAGCTCCCTGACAATGGCATCAAGTGGGAAGTCTAATGCCTTCTCATTTCTAAAGGTGTCCTTCAACATAAGTCATTGAAAACCTCTCTCCTTTACCCGATGAGTAAATTGTTTGAAGAGTTTTGTTGCCGAACAAGAGTTTTGTTTTTTTTCTTCCCACAGCCTTGACATATACCGATATTTGAATATTTTTATGCTACCATAAGTTGCAAAAAGAAGTACTAGTAGGTTGACCAAGTAGGGCATCCAACGTTTCCAGCATTGCCGAACTTGCACATGAAGGAGAGTGTCTTCAAACATACTGAGCTCAGTGTGTTTAAACCTGGCTCTTCTTTTCCATATGCAAACAATCATTAGCCAAGGAGAGTGTCTTCAAATTTACTGGCTCTGAAGTAAAGATTTTACCCACACAATAAACATTTGCACCATAGGCAATGGCACCTGGTTACTTTGCCATTTTGGCCCTTGCCTATCTAAAGACTGTCCAAGAAAAAAGCTTCTCCTTGTTTCTTAATCAACTGAACTCCCAGTAATCTGTGCATGACATGACCTCATCTGGATTTTGCTACTGATTCCAGGTTGCAAAAGATTTGGGCGTTGCAAATGAGTATGGCCTCAAAAAAAGGGTGGAAGCTGTTGGTAATGTGCGCGGCTTGACGAAGCTGGACATGAAGCTCAATGATGCACTACCCAAGATGGACGTTGACCCTGAGACGTACATGGTGACAGCCGATGGTGAAGCTCTCAAATGTGAGCCGGCATCCTCTGTGCCCCTATCTCGAAATTACTTCCTCTTTTAGCTGCAGGTGGAGTTGGTGGTCCCAAACACCAGGAAACCATGATTAAACGAATACAACAGAATGCCTTTGTTGTATACTATAACAGGCAGCTCTCTGTGCTGAAATATCTAGAATTTTTTAGAATATTTATATTTGAGGACCGAAAATTTGAATAATGATATATGAAGAGGACTATTATATCATTATAGGATAGATTACTTCTAATAAGTATAATTAGTTATTATGATAATAAATAAATGTTCGACTTTCTAACTGTAACTCATAATAATCGGAACTCGTTGCAGTAGTGTTTATCTTCTTCTTCCTTTTTTTTCCAAAAAAAAAAAATTATTTGCTGAAAATTGTAAACTAAATCTTGAGTTTGGTGAAAAAAGTTTTTTATCGGATTTTAATTGATGACTTACGTCTTACCATGGTGTTGCTTTATCTGTGAGTTAAAAGGATGTTTTTGATTCAATTCATGAATCTTTCATTATTAACATAATGCACATATCTGATATGCATATATATTTGCGTATATGTGCATATATATGTATCTATGTACATATATGTTCATACAAGAACCATCAAATAAAATAGTTCTATGGAATCATAACATAAAAGTAGGAAAGACTCTTTATATCTGGTCATACAATTAGATTGTGTTGACAATTGCAAAAAAATTGTTCATAGTATGATAATACTATGACGATGATGATGATGATGATGATCATAATAAAATGATGGATATGCTCCTGTCATCTAATGGTATGGGATATCTCTCTTTCAAAAGGACAGTGGGCTTTTGACTTCCTTTTAGGATAAGTAGCTGATCATTGATTATCAATCAATCTAAAATTAATTTTTTTTCGGTTGATGTCGGAGCGGTTAATGGGGATGGATTGTAAATTTATTGACTATATCTCTACGTTGGTGCAAATTCAACATGGCTTGATAATTTGTTGCTCCATGAATATAACATAATTAATTTGTTTTTAAGAGCAGAAGTTTTGATTTATGATTCAACATTCTAAAGTCATACTGAGCTGAAGAATGGGATGGCTCTGGATAACCATTGTCTCTTTTAATTGTCTTAGATACTTGGGTTCTAAATGGGTCCAACAATTTCTATGTAGGTTGACTTGAATGCAAGTTAGGTAGTAATCAAGGAGGTATTTGGTTGGAAGGAGTCGGGATCTGGAATCGAAATGGAAATGAAAATGGGCGACTTTTATTTCAACCATTTGGTTGGAGGGGTTTTATTTCGATTTTATTTTTGGAGTAGAATGAGAATGGTTCAATCTATCTAAAATTTAATTGTTATCCTACTTCAAATTTTCATTCTGATTTCAATTTTGATATTGGATACGAACCAAATGTTTTGGAGGATTTGGCCATTTCGATTTTGATTTTAATTCTAATTCATTCTCATTTTGATTTCGATTCCAGTTGTGAGCCGAATAACCCTTAAGTTAAACTATTTGGCATAATTGATGTATGATAGCTTCTAAATCCAATGATCTAGAAGTTTTTGACATGTATATGGAATGATTTTCGAGAATTCTTATTGAAGTTGAAAAGTTGTTAGATTTTAAAAACTAGCCATCATTCAAAAAAAATATCATGGAGCAACATTTTTTTTTTGAGAGAGAGGATGGAAGATCTGCGGATGACCTAATAATGGATGATGCACCATCCAAAACCTTCGGGCAAAGAAGTATAAAAATTGGGGCAAGCCCAAGTTTATCAAATGATTTTGTTAAAATTAATATTTTTAAAGAAATTGTTAAACCTAATATTTACTTAATTTTTGGAGTACAGGACCATCAGGTCCAGTAATATTGGCATGACTATTAGCATCCAATCTGGATTCGTGTTGGATTTTTTATGCAAATGAATGATTGGTCTTTTTTTCATAACATTAACCATTGAATTATATCTTGCATAGCTCTTAAAGCACCCTAACATCTTCCCTCCCTCCATCTATATAAATCTTGAAGTGGCTTTTGTGTAATCCAATAGTTGATATCTTAAAAGAATGTGAATCATTCTCTCATACGAAAGATACAACTAGAACCTATCCTCCATATATTGCACCTAGCCCCTTCTATGCATATATGACTACATATTCATGCCTTAGTTCAACTCAGAATGGTCTTGTTGGGATTTGGATGCACAGTAAAAGGTGGGGTTTTAAAATTTTAACATACATCAATAATTAATTACATAAGATCCGAACCCCAGAATCTAAAATCATCTTAATAATTACAATCAAATATAAATTAAATAGTAATTAAACAAGAGAAAAAATAAATATACCACCAAAATGATTTTGGATTGCTCGCTGTTTGATTGATTTTCTTAAGGTATCCAAACATATGTCCTCCAATGATGATCTATATAGGAATGAATCAAAGACTCTCCTTTAATTCTTTTTCTTGATTCCCTTCGTAAGAAAATCAGCATGCCCTCTTTCTTTTTTTTCTCACTTTACCAAAAACTTTTCTTAGCGTGGAAACCCGAGAAACTTGGGCTGTTCAACTGTTGGACTTGAGGCATTTGGAATGTGAAAGCCCTTTTACACCGTGACTCCAAGGATTGTGGCTTTCTCTAGGTGTCAGGACATGTGGGGCATGAACCAACCCATAAAGAGTTTTGCCTTCTCTTTTTAACGCGAGATGTGAGAGATATGAGGTATGAAACCTCTTTCACGCCAACTTGTCTTAGGGCGATATTCCACTTGGTGTCAAACTCTTTGACATATCAACCTTTGACTATCAAAGATTATTAGGAGTCTAAGTGCTTTGGAGATTTGATGGTGTCAAGCTTTGATGTATCAAAACTTTGACATGTCAATCTTTGGCAAATCAAAGTAGTTGAGAGATTAGTTAGAATTTTATATATACTAACATGCTTATGGCCTTCATTAGGATTTCATATAAATCCAATTAGGTCTTCCAAGGCCTAATCTTAAGCCCTTGATCTTTTTTTTTTGTGCCTGATCCATTGGATTTTGCATCTAGCCAGCAGTAAGCCAAACTCATGTGCATCTAAATTAATTAGAACTCTTCTAATCTATTAAGCCCAAAACATATTAAGTCTATGTGTTATAATTAAATAGAACTCTTCTAATTAATTATTAAATTATACTTTTTAATTTATAAAAATTTATAAGTCAAGATTGACATCTAGCAACATATCATGACTATTCAGAAATGTAGAATTTTGATAGAATAATCAAAACATCTTTCCATAGAAAGTTTTGTGTAATTCAATTCTTTGATCACACAACATTCCAAATAGGCCATAGAGATATAATCATGTCAAGTCCAAATACTTATCCATATATATTTTGATCTGATGACAATGACTCGATTGATGAAATATTATATATTTTTTCTAATTTTTATTCTATTTTAGCCAAAGACTTTCTAAGTTATCATCTTATAAGATCACATAGGATGTTATCTCCTCTTATAAGAAGTGCTTGATTTTTCATTGATCACTCATAATTTTTATGCACACTTTATTATATCCAGAACATTCCACAGATATCTCAGAGAGTCATGCTACGGTGTGGATCAAAGCATAGATCCATATGCATAAGGTATCATAGTAATTTCGATCTAAGGATCACTTGCATTACTTTCACTAAAGAACTACCTTTTAACATGCTAGTAAGACTCTATCAAATGATGTTCCTGCGGATTGATTCAATAAAGTCATTCTCCAATGAGCACCCATATCCTTATATTATTATTCTTATATAAGTGATTGTGAAATTAATCACCCTCTCCATCGAGCATATATAGGATATACCAGTCTTATCGATATCATTGATCTCAGACTTAATGATCCTATGACTAAAAATATTTTTAGATTAGGGCTATCAAAGTTTTAGGTATCATTGGCATGATCTTATCATGATCTTAAAATTATTATCATAATCTATGAGATTTATCATAATCTTAATTAAGTCATAAACAAAGTAAGATACAGAATATGATGAAGCACATGCCTTTTATCATTATCAAATAATCAATATCATATATATTAGTAGGATAATAACATAGAAAAATTCTGTCGCATTATCCATGCGATTGACTTGCTAGATATTAATTAATCTTTCAGATCTAACATCTTGAGTTGACATCGGAGGTGACAGAATAGAGGATGCTCAGAGAAGAGCCAAAAGCACCAATAGCCATAATTAGATATCCAATATCCTCACTTGATGGTGGTTAATGGTGCTCCAAGTAATGGAGATTGGGAGGAGAGGAACGAAAGATGGGAGCAGAGATAGGAAGGCAGTGAGGAGGGAGGGAAGGAAAACACTAGCATATCTTTTTATATTACTAGGCATAAAATGATTATGGGGTAGAATAATTTTTTTTTCCAATTTTATACCATAGATCAAATATGGATTTCGGGCAAAATTGATTTATACCCTAAGATTGGGGGATATCCCTCCATCAAGGGATAAGCCCATTCCAAGCCTGCCAAACCATGTTTGGCAGAATAAGTGGGAGAATTGGGAGGGGTATCCACCATCTATGCAACTAAACACTATCTTAGTTCAACTAAGGATGGTCTAACATCATATTTCTTAATCAGTTATAAAACCTTTTATTGCAATATATGTCTAAATTTTTATTTTTTTCTAACTTCTTAAAAATATAAATATATTTGATATAACTAGTTCTCTTTAAAAATATAAACAGTGATAGTAGCAATGATGATATTAGTAGTGATCAAATGAATGGAGGTGCAAATGATATCAAGGATGATGATATAATAGAGATAGCAACATGATAATTATGGTGGTAGTGGTGGTAGTGGCGGTACCAATGTGGCCTAGGTGATGATAATGGCTATGATGGCATGGTGGAGTTGATGATGACAACAACAATGGTATGATAATAATGGTATGATAGTAATGGCAATATTATTGATGCTAGTAATATAGTAGAGACAACAATGATGGTCGTGATTATGTGGTAAAGATAGCAATAATGCTGAAAGTGATGGCGGTGATGACAATGGAGGTGATGACTATAGTGGTAGCAGAGAGATGATGATGGTGGTGATAATAATAATGTTGGTGGTATCAAAAAGTATAAAATTTTTATTTTTGAAAATAATGAAAGTAGGAATTACTTACTTTCATTTTGTTTCTAGAAATAATGAATATGGCATTGGAAAGAAATAAAAATGATAGTATCAAACATATATATATTTTTTTCCTTCAATTTCTATGAGTTATATTTTAAAAATAGAAAATAAAAAAAAATAAAAGCAATGCTGGTGCTAAATTGTCCTATATCTGTCATTCATTTTTCATTGATATAATTAGAGTTTTAAGACTATGGTTGAGATTTCAATTTTTTCTTCTTTTTGGGATTGTGGGTGGGGGATAAATATTGGATTTCAATCTAACACGCATCCAGCGACAGGAGTCTGTGCATACGAGTCATCAACCTGCTACAAAAATTAAATTATTCAATCTAAAATAACAGTACACTACGTGGTTTCATTGGCAACTTGAACCATTCAAATAGTCAAATAAATAGATAAGCATGCACTCCCAGCATCTAAAGTTCTGTTGCAGTTGACCCGTCAGCCGCCCCCGGTCCAGAAAAAAACCGAACCGGACAACGTGAGCCTCACACGGAAAGTAAGCCGGGCCGCCCACGGCCCCGCACTAGTGGACCCTGTGATTGTTCTCCCGGTCGGGAGGAAAACAAAAAGAAAACCCGGTCCAATGTCTCAAACGTTGAGCGAATCCGTTCCGTCCTCGAAGTTTTAATACGCGTCTCCGCTCGACCGGTCCGTTAACATCGCTTGTGTCGCCCTCTCGCCCCTTCTGGAGGTACCGGAAGTTAAAGAAATTCCCCAAAATTCGTCTCTCTGTGCGATTTCTATTCGGCTCTTTGATTTCGGGTAAGCACAGAAAATTACTGGATTCGATTGCTATTAATTTCCCTATCTATTTCTTATTCCTGAATTGTAGCTTCTGGTGCATTCCATAGCATATTTTTCGTATTTTGATGATGAAAAAAATGATCAGATGCATGGTTACCAGGTTTTTATGCGGTAGAATCGATTCCTAGGATTCCATCTTATGAAGATGGTTTTAGGACCAGAATGCATGGATTTATTGGTTAAATTTTACCGAACAATAAAAACTTGTTGGTCCTCAGAATAGTAAGTTCAATTTCTTGTTTTCCCCCCTATCTGTGTTCTTGGATATGAACCTATCCAGATTGGTCTTCCTTTTGTTGTTTAAGTCAATTGAAATAAAATAATTATCTACCACCCTATGTTAAGATGGCTTTCGACGAAATTAATGCATAATTTAGGGTTACATTTCTTTTTAAGGCCATGGTCTTGATTAAAACTTATGGAGTGCATAGGGATTTGGTTTTTATTGGAGGATTTGGAGTCAAACCGTGGCTCATGTGGTGTTCATGAGAAACTTTCATTAAGTTCTTGGTTTAGCGGATCATGGCCTAGAAGCAAATAATTTCTGGTAAGTTAGGTAGAACTATAGCTCTGTAGGGCGCATTTCTAGAGAACGTAGTGAGGTGTAAGGTCGATTTTAAGGCGTTTTTAATTTATACTCTGTTTTGCTGCAATATATCCACGGATTTTATACAAGGTTTTCAAGATATGTGTCTCATGTGGCATGGCGTACTTATATTTTTCTTTTTTTTTTTTGAAAAAAAAAATCTCATAGTTGTTCTGGATGTACTAATTTACCATACTATTCATTTCTTTAAACTATTTCTCCTTACCATCTTTCTTGGTTGTGATACCAAATTTTTTACTTGACTTTCTAGGCAAAAATTCCATGATTGTTTTCTAATAGGCCTATTTTAAGTTGTTCATCATGTCAAAAACAACCTACTGCTGCACAAGTTGACTATTTGATAACTTTTTACTTTTGACTAATCTGGAAGCCAGAAAAGCTTTACTCCTTTCATATGAAATAAAAGGTTTATATGAATTATGATGCATTGTGTGTTACCAGTCTATCATGAATTGGAGCAAGAAGTACATGCTAGCATGACATTTTATGAGGAGTTTCCACGAGCTTGGAGGGCATGAAATGCTAAACCACTCTTCTCAAAGTTGTTGCTAATTCCACATGATTTCAAATATGAAGAAGAGCTGTTCAATACAATTTTAAGTTGCAAATTTGGAACTGTATTTTGTAATGGCTTGTGGTTGCTTGATTTTTATTTCTTTTAGTAAAGCATAGTTTTGGTTGTAGACTAGGATTTAGAAATCATCAAGGTACAGAACTGTACCAGTCTGTAGCTACTATGTTATGTGCCTCAGTCAGGTTCAGTATGCCCAAGCAGCAATAAAAAAAATTAAAAAGAAAGTTATCAAGACTTATTAGATTTGTATCTTGGTCTGGTGCAATATGAGGCACCTCAGCCTGGTTTACCAAAAATGTGTTGTAACAAACCGCAGTCTACTGGTTCTTGGTCAGTAGGGCTGTCATCCATATGTTCTCAATCCTTGGTTTTAAGTGATAGGCTTACCAATACAAGTCTAGTTGCATTAAATTTTTAGCCCATACGTAAATTATCCTTAATCACCATTTATGCAATCCAATATGACTCCTAGAAGATTTGGTGGTCAAGTACAAACCTGTTATGGTTGCTTTCAATTATTTCTTGGAATCATGTCTTAAGTTTTTTTTTCCTTCTCCATATTTGGGTAAAGAGCCTCGTAAAAAAAATCATCTTGTGCAATTTTTTGTCTGATTAGATGCAAAAAAAAAAAAAAAAAAAAAAAATCAAGAAAACCTTTAATCTTCTTGTTTTTACCCTAGAACTCATACAAAAAATTAGACCCTTAACCAAGGGTTTTCTATTGACAACTAGTTTTATTTGATTGGAAGTTGTACTTTGCACTAATTGTCTAAAGTTTAGATGGAAATTATATTCTTTTCAATCAAAGATGTTTGCCTTTCCTTCAAATTTTGGTGTAGGTTAAGTTGAATTTTTGAAATGAAGTTTTGATCATAGTTACCTTTGAGAGAATTTTTCATGAACCAAAGATAATTTATAAACAATGGATGTAGATGATGGTGGAATTGCCAAGAACAACAAAGGACGTTGACATGGAACAGTCTTGGTGGCACACTTGTGCCTAAATTAGGGGAAGTAACGGTGAGGTAGTTGAAATATAAGCCACAAAAGTGGGTACACTTCCACCAACTTAAGTTGCGACTTGACTGACAAATATGCCTATTCCATTTTGTGCTTAGGAAGAGTTTGTGACTATGGATCTAGTGGAGTAAATATAATGAAATCTTAAGCTATGTTAATCAAAGGATATGGTGCTCGCCAAACATATGATCAGTAGAGTAATTTTTGGCCTGGGTCTGGTTTGTCCATTATTCTGTGTCCATGTCTCCTTGTAGCTGGGGTATTGAGTATGATGATAGTGGGTTATTTTATTATAGTTTTAAGGTAGCTGGGGCCATATATTCCTTTTAATAACATTTAAAAAGTATGTTTGTAAAATTTATTGATAATGCAAATGAGTTACAAAGACTATTCAATACAAAAATAAAATTTTTGGAGTACAAGCAAAATTGGAAGAGAGTGTAATATTTTACTGAAAATGCACTAAAGTGGAAATGAGATAATCATATAACAATCCCCCCAAAGTGCAATATTTTAGATTTAATGAGGGGATTCTAAACTTGAGCAGTTCGAGGCCTAATTCAGGAAAAAGAAAAACCTACCTGCTAATATATAAATAGAGGCTGCTGCTCTCCTTTTTTCCTGTAGTTCGGGATTCTTTACGTTCATATCTATTTAGTCAAAAGGATAGTTCAATCGCTTTGAGGAAAAAGTACTATAACTTGGATTAGTATTTCAAATAGGCTGATATCGGGTCTTCTGTGTGATATCGATCTTCTGTTTTATGATAAGCATTTGCAGGCAGAAAACTGCACAAAAATGGGGATCACTCCTTCAATCCTGCAAAACCAGAACAGATACTAGTGGGTCTATATGAAACGTAGTAGTCCCTATTGAAAGGTTTAAGATATGAAAGACCCAGAACTATTAGAATTGGTTCTGGAAATCGAAACTGAGCTCAAGTTAATCTAGATTGGCAGACGGAAGATTCAAGAAGAGTTCTAGGTGCGCTAGCAACTGCTTAGAAGATTGATATAGGATGGCTAGGAATTAAAAGCAAACCCTGGATGTCGTTGAAGGTTGGAGAGTGTTATTGCTGGTTAGAGGTGAAAATATAATTAGTTTCACCATTTCCAATCACCATCTGCTGGTTGAACATGCATAAAATAAAAGATGAATAGAACATTTTTTCGGTGATCAAACTTCATGTCCAAGTGTACCTTGAATCAACAAGCTAAAGTTTTATGTTTTTCCAATTATAGTGACAAAGTTATTGCATTTATTAAAATTCATTCTTTGTTAGATAAGCTTTCTGATGTAAAAAGGATTAATATCTTTGTGCACATTAAAAGCTATAATATGGAATCTGCTTAAGTGATTTGTGTGAAGTTCAGACCTATATTGGCAAATATTCTAGAAAAAAGATGGAGGCATCTATTCCACTATTAAAAGCTAACTCCTGAGTGGTGTGGTGAGGCTGTGCTCTAGTGTTATCCGTCCCCACACCACATGCCACTCATGTGGCATATTCTAGTATATATAGATATCAAGCTCCTGCCAAGTTTACAGAATTCATACAAAAAATTTATATGTACTAAGTCATGTAGTTTAGAACTATTTTTGTAGGATTCCTACAGAAATTAAGAACTTGATATACTATCTTTTACTATGTATCACAACATAGTGGCTTCATCATATGTTTAGTTTTTTACTATATATTAGTTTGATTATTATAAATAAAGACAAACACCCATTGACATTAATTGGATTTCTCTTGCCAAATTACCTCGAGAGGTTCCTCAAGTACATTAATTCTTTTCCTCTTCTACTAGTCTTCTTTGTTGTTTATGTAAATTATTTATATTTTTCATAATTAAATATGTTTATCTTTCTTATGCAGTGGTATAGACCTCCATTCATCTTTTTACTCTGCAATTTCATTATTTGACATTTTTTCGTTCAAGACAGATGTAATTCGTGAATGATAAAAGTAGTTGCCCATATAATTGCATCAAGAGGCAAAACCTTTAAACTAACAAAAGATTTTGTACATGTAGGTTGATTTCACTTTGACTGTGGGAGTTCTGGTTGGTTAGGGTGACCCAGAATTCCAAAAAAAATGAGGTTAGTATATATTTGCTTCTCAAAAGGCTTAGTTGCAACATCTATAGTTGTTCTCTTATATTTTGCCAATACTGGTTGTCATCTAACCAAAGTTATTAATTGTTATATACTAATGCATAGGTTGCATTTTGTGTTATATAATAATTGGTAAGGTCAGCAATCTCGATACCAGCTACTATGTCGATATGTTACTGATTTGATACGGTATGGATTGGTATGGTACAGTATGCATCTTGTACCAAGACAGCTCTCAAGCCCTTTTTGTCACTTTTTATCATGGTATCACTTGAAATTGGATAGCATGGATTGACATGGGTCAGTATGGTATGGTACACACTCTGGTTTTGCATGGTCCCAATTGATACGGTTCAGTATAAGGCGGTACAGGGCCTGTACTGATCTGAATAGTGTTTTCGTGCTGGTTCCAACACAATATGGTATAGTATGCTCCATACTGAGGTCGGGGTGGTATGGCAAATATTGTTCCACACATTATCGACCAACTTAACCTGCAGTATAGTGGTATATGAAATTACCTTGATGAGACCATGCAAGAGTGACTTTGTAACCTGTATATTATGTTTGTGATGTTCATATTGACTATTTGTTTTGAAATTATCTAGGACTACATATTGAGACTTGATAGTGCAGAAAATCATGTGTTCTCATGCTCTCCAAAACTTAGTAAGTAGCATTCTAATGCAAGCATTGATTACTAGGTCTTGATGTATTGTTGCTTATATATGCTTATTGTTTAGCAATGATTGAATTTGTAATCAGAGTTATTGGGGTTTAAGGTTTAAATCCCAGACTCTAGCCCTTGCTGATCTAGGGCTGAGTTGAGCTGAAACTAGGGCACTCCTATCCTGACACTTGGGATAGGTCAGTGTCCAAGTGATTAACTAGTACATCCTTTTTTTAAAAAAGGTTAAGATTTTTCTAGAAGTTGCATGTCAAGGTACGTTTTTTGAGCTGGTCGTTGGATTTTGGCATGAGCTCTAGTGGATTGAGAAAAAATGAAAATAATAATATTTAATGAAACACCACCAGGAACAAAAAGTGTGATGAATTTAAATGACATAACAAGAAACTATAAACAAATGCTAGAATCAAGAAAGAAGAGAAGTTAAAATGTTGTCCTAATGAATTACTAGGATGCCAAACTGTCTCAAGTGGCGAGGTGCATCGGTCCCCATCTGCCTTGGTGAGGATAGACTGAGTCAAATTGGGCTTAAACCCCTGATTTAGCATGGATTTTAAGAACTTCTAACACAATAATTTGCTAGATGTCCTGAGGTAGTTCTCTAGAGTTCCAAGTTGTCTTAGGCTGACAGTTTGGTATTTTTGATGGCGTGATAATGCAAAATCTTGTCGAGTCATGAAACTGATCTCCAAAGTTATATAATTTTAACAACCGACTAACATCCATATCCATATTCGTAAATCCATCAAAGATTAATGGAATACAAATGTGTATAACACTATCGGATTATATCCAAGTCCCCAGTAGCTTTAATGAATTCTAACGGAAAATGAGTAATAGTTCTAACATGTTTTTAACTTTATTTATGTTCAACAATGTTATCTTTTATTTGTTGTGTCATAAAGTTTGACTACTTGGTTTACATCTGCTTTTATCCACTCTTATTAGTATTTGATTTGTATTTATATTTATTTAAAACAAATATGGATATGAATTTTAGCATCCTATTGATATCCATGCCCATGATTGTGTTCAACAAGTAAAAATGGACATAAATATGGATATACTTATGTGCAATCCTTTTTTAGCACTAGATGTTGGATAGCTAACCAGTGGGTGGACTTTCTTAATTCCATTTAACCATTCCTTAACTACTTATCTGTGGATTTGTACTATCCCTTATTTGTTTGAAGTTTGAGGGTTAGCAGTATAAGTTGTGGGGAAAAGTGAAAAAGAGGGAGAAGAGAGTTCAATAGTTAGGGGTGAAATAAGTTTGTTTACTTAAGGATATTTTGCTGTGTTAATCATGCAAACTTTTTGCCCCATTTTTGGATGATGTTTGGCTGGTTAAGTGCATAGCCATCCACTAACTTTCATTTGACCAGTAACAGAGCATATGAATATGTAGCTTATAAACAATTAAGGGCATTGTCATAGATTATATTATTCACTCATCTTTTGTTAATCCATGTTAGACCTTTAGGGGACTCCTTATCACAAATTATGCAGCCTATGGTGGTATGGCCTATTGCATTAAAACTCTTAGGTCGACTTCCTAGGTGACTGCTCATGATAACACTTGCAAAAATCTGACACCCTCAACTTTCCTTTTGACATACTTAAAACACAAAATTAGTTATGAGCCATAGAATGCCTTGGCTCAGCGGACATGTAGATCTATTGTTTTGATGGATCACTTGCATCTATGAGACATATTTTTTACTTATGGATGAACTATGTTGTATTTTACGCTAGTCCATCACAACATTTCATAATTTTACATCGTCTTTCTGTTGAATTCTACTATGGTAAATTGTCAAGAAATATAACTGTGTGTGTTCTATTAACTATTCCAAAAAAATGTGAATATGCGCACATATACCTATTCCTAATGTGTGATATCTGATATTAGTATCTAAGCAGAACTGGACTCATACCTAGAAAACTGACCAATGAACAGCATACTACATTGTTGTGTGGTAATATGATAGGTCTCAAGGAGAAAGGATGTGCATTTGCAAAACACTGGAATAATTGAAGACAGGAATTTCTATTTAGAATGTTTGTTATGCTGGTTGATCTTTTGCAGTTTGTATGCTCTATTTTTTTTCAATGCAGTACAACATACACTACTTTGATCTAGACTAGAAAAATGAAAAACATATGATGAAGGATGACATAAGTAGACTAGCTGGGATTTCTTTTTTCCCCCGTTTACTGTCATACTTGAAATCAATATTTGCCATTTTTCTATTGTAACGTTAACATTTGCTACTTCTTCATTATTGGCAGATGCTTATAGTTGACTGGAACCATAAAATTGCAATTTGCATTATTTTGCTATCGTTAGACATATTTCAGAGCTTTTCACTATGATCTATAATGTTATATTAATTTCGCAATGTGAGTAATCAGTTTATTCTGTTCATGATTATTCTTTACTAGGGGTCGTGTGAGATGGAATGAGACAAACTTGGATGAGATTGAAGCAAATAAACCAGTAAGGCAGAAAATCACTGAGCCTAAGACACCATATCACCCTATGATTGTTGATGATGATGGTTTGTCTGTGCAACTTCTATTCCATCTGCCCTATCTACTTTAACCTATATTATCATAACACAATTTTTTTAACTAGCAACATAATGAGATTCTTGATTTTGTAGGTTCTTTGTCACCACACTGTGCTTTTGATGAATGCTTGGATGAATCTGCTCATGCGGAAGCAATTCTTACTGCCTTGAATGATGTAGCTTCTTCAAGCAGAAGGCATGGGGGATGGACATCTTCTGAAGATGAAGCAGATGCCATGGAACAAGATGAAGGTTGTTACCTGCTTCTTATGGCTTTCTAATGCTGCTACTTAGCTGTTGGTCTGTCTTTGTCTTGGCATTGCTATCTTCTTGCTGTTATTACTTTTATGTTACTGAATGTCTAAATGTACCTTTTGTATGTTGGATACTTAGGATGACCAGGTTTTGGTTTACATGCTGCTTTTGTTGTTTTAACATGAAACATGTACTGTTCAAGGGAAATCATTGAAAGGAGTAAAAATGACATCCCAATAAACACGTTCTTGTTTACTTTTTGCCTACAAGCTTGATGATGCTAGTACAAATAAATTGTTGGTAATATAGAGGCTCTTGTCATAAATGGCAGAAGATAGAAAGATCAGCAGTATGAGCTTCTAGAAATTAGAATGATTGCCTAGTGGGCCTTTGCCTTTGAAGAAGCTGTTTTCTTTTGTTAATGCATTGCTTGTCAATAGCGAAGTTAAAGTTTGCGGTTACCTCATTCTAGTTTGGCCTTTTCACCTGGCTACGTAGGCTCAAAAGTCATACTGAAAAGGAGGTAATGGGAGAAATTTTAGTGTTTTTGGCTAGGTCTTTGGAACAGAAGCTAGTTGTGAAAAGGTTGATGAAAGACTGGAACTGGGACTGACATTTTGGTTACCTGGAGTTAGGTATGGATTTTGTCACCTGACCTCCAGCCGGTGTTTTTCTTTTCATGCGGTTACCTAAAAGATTAATTGAAGAAAGCTTGGCTATTTTGTTTATGCATTTGGAACAGAAGTTTAATCCTGAAATCTTGATGGATGACTGGAATTAGGGCCACCATCATTACCTGTGATTCTTAGCTGATGCACAGTCAAATAATCCACATACACGATCCTTATGAGGTTTTTATGGCTCTTCAAAAATCTATTGAGATAATTTCGTGAGGTTTTAGACTGGAGATCTAAAAGGCAACAGTATTTTGCTGAGATGCGGAAGTTCTTGAAGATGGTTGTTCAAATATGGCAATGCAGAAACTACCTTGAATATCTTGGAGATCTCTTTGGGGAATTTGAAAAGGTTCTAAGAATGCAGGGCATGGACATCACAAGTGAAAAGTCAAGAGAACTTTCAACAGGATATGGAGGCCATGAAGAGTTCGGTTAAAGACTCGGATGAGATTAGAGTTTAGGGTTGTTTGCTGCTTGTTTTGATGCCTTTTTGTTCAGCTTGGTTCTTCTTGTTTTGGGTGTTTTCTTTATTTTGATTATTTATTTATTGGTTAACCTGGAGGTGGAAACCCATCTGAACCTGCAAACTATAGAAGCAGTCGTTACAAAAGGAACTAGCTAAGTTGGAAGACAGTGTTCTCCTAGTTTTTTCGATATGGTATTTGTGATGTCAATTTCTAGTTCTGGTACTACTACTCTTAATCTTTAAGGTTCAGGGTTTTCAGTATGATGATTGGGTTCTTTTTGTTTGGAGTTGGACGGATTTGACATCTTGCACATAGGACATTTGATCAAGTCTGTAAGGCTTCTACAAGAGGTAGCCATTTGCAATCTTGATCTCCAGAATCCTTGATTTATTCAAGCCATCGAGATTGACAGTTACGGAGAATGGAGGGAAAGGATCAAATGAATAAAAGAATAATGAATAAAGAACAATGGAAGATCAAAGGTAAGTAGAGAAATGGAGTGAGAAGAAGAAAGCTAAACAAACTGGAAAGAACTGCATGGCATAAATATTCAGGCCATGTGCCTTGTACTAATTTAATTAGCTAGACTGTTAAGCAGGGCTAAGATTCCAGATCAACCCTCATAAATGGCTGATCACTTATGGGTGCACATATGTTTAATCCTTAAATGCTGAAACTAGTAAAAAGTAGTAAATTTTTGCTGAAACTTAAAGTCTTGTTTTGAATATATGGATCTTACTTTGCAACTTTCCAACTTAGATGTCTGCCTGCCTAACTTTAAGCTAGTCTAACTAAATAAATGCTCCATTTAATAATCTGTTCAAATGCATTCCCTCAGATAGATTTTAAATATTTGAACATATTTGACATTCTGCTTGTTCAAGATCTTACTTACAGTACGATATACTTTGATGCACGATGTACAATTTTTCAATTTAGTTGTAGAGCCAAAAAAAAAAAACTCTCACCAACAAATATCTCTAATCGAAAAAAGGGTTTTGAAATACTCATGAAAATGATATTGGACTTTAGGAATCACCTTTTTCGAAATGATAATAGATATATGGGAGTCCTTGCTAGCTTTAGAGTTTTGATGTGGATAACTTGACACTAAGGCTCTCTAGCAAAGTTCACCATCTCGGTACCAGAACCCCTATTGGTACCATCCTATTATAGTGTTGGTACGTGCCTGTGGTATGGTAAGAAGTGACGAGGCATACCTAGTGTCAATATGGTACGAGATTACATACCAGTTTGGTATTGGTATGGTACAGTACTGATCGATACGACAAAGCTTGCTCTCTAGCATGACTATGATTTAGCGGAATAGGATATTGGTGGAAAGGCAAATTGGGCATCTAATACTTGAGGTTATTTTCTTTATTTTATTAAATCTTTTTACCTAATATTGTTTTACCTAGTGAGCCACAAGGCGTATAATCTTGCATTTAAAATAAACTCATCCAATTGAACTTCATATTTATCTTTGATCAGCGTTCGAGAACCTGGTTAGTATTGGTCCATTCTAGGCATTCTAGATTGGACCTATGACTTATTGTCCGACTCACACAAGATTTTAGGCCCTTGCAAATGGGTTGATGGAACACAGATATGGGGTGTGATATTTATGATGCTTTTCCCCTCTCATTCTTCCTAATTTGGTCGAATAAGGAAATTCTTGGCCAATCTAGGGCATTAGTGAGGCATTCAGTCAATGAATAGTGGCCACTAGTGGATGGCGATGGATGGTAGATGATGGTGTTCATCTTGTTTCTTTCTTTTTGTTTCTTCTCTAAATTCATCTCCCTTCCCCTATGTTCCCTGTCCTATCCTACTTTCCCTTGTCTACTTGTCCCCTCGGTCTAATCCTCTTCCACCTGTGCCTGTTTGCCCTCTCTATCCCCCCGCTCCTCTCATAGTAAGTTTTGGGATGCCAACATGTCCAACGTGTTAGTATGGTAACACCCTGAAATCACACTAACCTAATCTCCAACCAATACCAGCATCGGCATCAGGGGATTGGTTGGGTGAATGGATACGTCAAAGATCTTAATTTTGTTTCTCTAGTCAATGAGGTCCCAATGCTTCTTTCCGCTCTTGGGTTGCACTATAACGGGGATGCCTATTATCCCTCATTCATCCTTGGTGATGAAATGCTAAGCACTTAATAGAGAGATGGCTAATGGTAATATATATGGCTTCTGTCCATGAAGAAATGGGCCAGCAATAGATCACTTATTAATTGCAGCTTGTTGCCTCCTTGTCTCTAGGGATTGGCAGCGAGATTGTGATTCTTTCAGGGAGGTTATTCAATCTAATGCAGTCAATCCATGTAGAAGGCAACCTATCAAAATCAATGGTAGTTTATTGTCCCAATATTGCCCACTCTGTGGTTGAGTCACTGGACTTTTGCATGGATGTCAGGAGGCAGAGGACATGGGAGGGTACCTAGGTGTTCCCTCGTGTGATGTTTGATTGACAAGAAGTGACACATGGTTCATAAAATACCATATCTTATGGCATCTCAAACTGGGAAATGAAAGTTTCTATCATTTGTTGGGCATCTGACTCTACTCCAATCTGTCTTATGTGTTTTGCTCCTTCACTTCCTACCGAATGTAACTATTCTGCAACATTTCTTGCATTGGCTCAACCAAACTAAGAGAAGCTCTCTGTGGGTACATGACACCACTGCGAGGAAGCTTCCCACTGTGTCTTAAGAATTTATATGCCAACCCTAAGAACTGCAGGGGGCTAGGGAAGGATCACAAATGTCGATAAATGGTGGCAAGCTTTTTACTTACCAAAGTAGTGGGCATGGCGGTGATCCATTAGCATCATGATTTCAAGGTTGTTAAGGTCTAGGTATGGCTTCGAGGGTTCTTGGCACAATTGCTCGACCAGTCGACCCCAAGTCTGAGCTCTCCAATCTAGAAGGTCAAAACCAAAGCCACCTTCCTAATTGCTGATAAATTTATTGGGTCTATTAGTGATGGCTATTAGCATTGTACTCACTGAATCCTAGTTTGAGTATACTCCATTATCCAAGATGGCAAAATCAGTGGATAGGAGCCTTCTCAGTCAGTTATCTACTGTCAACAACTTAATTTCTAAGGTACATAGTACAAGATTCTACTGGTTCAATGCTTTTTGCCTACAGCGGTAACTGAAGTCCTTGCTGTACACCAACCTGAAGGAAGGGTTGAAAATGTGTTTTATTGGGACGATATTTATAGTACTTGAATTTCTCTTCGACAGGTTTACAAGAAGATGCTATTTACAGTGATAATCATAATAACTATGGGTGGAAATGGAAGCTTCCGGCCCATAAGAGGGTGTTATGTGTCTTTTGGAAATTTGTCATTGGGAGATTGCTAGTGGCTGTTCTAGGACCTAGGTTGCACATGGATGATGAGGACATGGATCATTTATTCTCTCTGAAGGCAATCTGCAGTATTGTGGGTGTGGCAAATGGTATCCTCCTTCCTCCAATGACCGAATGCCAAGCAGTCATTGACTTTCTTCAGAGGCCACCAGATACCAAGAGTATGAGGCTGGCACAGTGTAGGCTTCTCTATATTCAATGGTCAATATGGAAGGCACAGAATAGTGAAATCTTCAAAGATGAAGCCAAGAATTCAGCCTCAATAGCTGGATAAGGAGTCTATGTTTCTCCATTCCATTTTGAGGGAAATTCAAAGGTCAGTTGGCTGTCCATGCCTTTAAAGTTTCCGTATCATGCGGGAAGGGAACAGACCCACCAATCTCCTTGCTAGATATGCATTCACTGCCTCCTGCCCTTTTCTTTGTGATGCATCCTATCCCTTTGAACTTGTGCTTCTTGCAAATGCTGATGCGGCCTCTTATGGTTTTCCTCCAATGCAGCTCTTCCTAGTGTTCTATTCAAGGTCTCCCTGCATGCACAAAAAAAGGAAGGAAAAATTTATCTTTGACATGGTAAATGTAAAATTAATTTGGGATTAGGTACATTTCATAGCATCAATCCTCTACAGAAGGCGTGAATTGCCTACAATCATTTTGGTATTTGCCCAATCCAATGCAACCAACAAAATAAGACAAAACCTTGTTCTCGTTCCCAATAACTAATCCAATCCAGCCTATCACAGATGTGACTTCAACAGTTTATCGAGCTCAACATAAATACTTTTTGAACATCCTAGCTGACTGACTTGCTCTGGATTTGTTTCAGTTGGTGTTCTTGTATCTGCAAGCGGAAACCCATTGATTTTAGCCCATGCTTGTGGACTAATTGAATCTTAGACATTCAGTTCAGCTTGTACACTGATCGGATTTATTTTCATCGTGCCTACTACCTACAATAACAAGACTTGTCAGGCTAGACCTTAAGCCTGGCTTTTAGAGTGCCTGCATGTGACTGCAATTATGGACATTCTAGGTCACACATGAATGGAAGCATCCCCATAGACATGTAATCCTATGCACATGATGATCTCTTTATCTAAACTCTTTCCTTTTTTTTTTTTTTTCAAATGCTTAGAAGGGGGCCGAGATAGAGATCCATTAGTTTTTACTAGGCTGAAGGCAGGACCCAAACTCAGGCCAGTAGCGCCCAGCTCCTAGTGACTTTAAACACTTCCATTGGCACCTACGATTAGTTATTGTAGTTTCCCAATTAATTGATGAGAACCATATATCAGATTAAACCTCCAATTATAAACTAGATTATATGAACCTAATACTGGACAATAAATATATTTTATGCGAAATAGATGCTTATTATTTGTGTGATTTCTAGAAGTAAGTTTAAATGCTTCTTCATTAGCATAAGCTTTGGAACTCCATATGCATTATATGGGCAAGTTTCATTGTGGAGCTCATAATAGGTTACCACACGATAAGAATAGTTGCTACAAAACATGTCCTGTAAATAACAAAGGGCTTCCCACTTGATGCATTTGGGAAACTAATTCGATTCAATTTTCTTGTATTTGGAGAACATGCTGTGGAGGGTTGGTGGGAGCAAATATGATGCTGTCTGTGTGAAGCCAAACTCAAACTCTTTTCTTAGCACCACGGCTCCATCCTATTGAGAAACAAAGTTAAGGAATTGGCACAATTAAGGAGAGAGAAGTGCGAGGAGCAATGTTTGCCGTCTTGGTAGCAAATCTCATACTAGTACCATCATATTACAGTATCGGTATGCAATTCGGTGTGGTACAAGAAGTGCATCAGTACGAGACCGGTATGGTGTAGTATGGTGAGGAGGCTGCTGAGCTTGATGATCCATCCACTGTGGCTGCTGGTTGCTACCTGGGTTACTGCCTCCCACCAATCCAAACCTCAGGGAGAAGAGAAAGGGAAACGTTGACATAGTTCTCTTTTAAAATGACTATTAAATACACATCCATTTATGTTAAAGAAAACTTTCATTAGCTCCACGAGAGACAAGAAAAGAGGGAATGTAGAAAGAAGAATAGTTGTTTATCAATTTCCATATTTCTAATGCATGAAACTACACTGTCAACATTGTATACTGTACTGCCCTGCCTGGATATGCAAAAACTAAACCACCATATCAGGGATTTCCCACTTTCAGGAATTTCTTTAACCATTGTTTCTCATTTCTCAGTTCCCATGTATGTACTATCTCTGCAGCTATTTTCCCAACCTGGCAGTGCTACTTTTAAGACCTGTGTACTTATGCTATTTCATGTAGCAGAGAGTCATCTCTGTTACCTGTTTTCAATTTTTCTTCTTAATAATAAAGCATTCGTGCATTCTACTGTTAGTCAGGTAGTGGGTGCACATTTATCTGTTTATATTAAGTAATTCACAATGCTTAGTTATAGTGGGAAATGAAGTTAATCGAAGGAAGCAAAAACATCTGACTTTGAAATTGTACATAGATGGTTACTGTTGATATTGATTATTTTTTTCACTGTAAAAAAAACTACCATTTTTTTTTCTGTCATGTATGTTAGCGTTAAGTAGTTTTGTTATTGGTTATGATCAGTTATTTGTTGATGGTTCCGCAAATTCATTTTTCAGCTGCCTGTCACATTAAGCCTTTTGTCTAGCACTATTTTCCAAGCAAAGCCACTTTTTTGGTCCTTAGTTGCTCATTATTAAACCTAAATGACATCATAGAAACAATCTTTAGCTTCAACCAGGGTTCCAAGCTAATGGAACATCCTGGCAAACTGGGCTCATAAAGGCAGTTAAATCGCTGAGCATTTTCATCTCTCTCTTTTGGTTATCAAGCATTTTCGTATTTCAGAAGCTTGCACTAAGTTCACCTAGAAAATATGTTGCATGGATGCTGAGCCTAATATACATCTGAGCCTAATATGGATGTGATGTAAGATTTTTAAAGTTAAATGTGACCTTATCATATAGGACACACCTGGTGTTGGAGTGTGTCCTAACACACACCTGTGCAGTTCCTTTAAAAGGCTGACCACAAGCCAGTTGTGATGTTTGTGGTTGGACCCTTCCCCTTGTGAGACCTTACCTTAGGGATGAATGAGGCCCCACATGTGCATGTTTTTATTCCCACACAAGGTAATGTGTTGGAAACGCCTTAGGTAATTAAGCAGGGCCAAGGACTCCAATTAGTAACATCTAGCTAGCCTTTTTGGTTAATGTCTTGGGCCACTAAAAATGGTATATTGGTAAACTTATATATGGTGCAAAAATTGTGTATGGTTTTTTGAGTCTGGTCCATAGAAACATATATCAACAACAATTAATGGGACACTCTTACATGGAGGTCGTCTACATGTTAATTGTTGCCTTAATGGAGCAGACCTCATAAAGAAGAATCTCTAAGTACGTGCAGTATGGGTTTGATATTTCGTTGTCTTCATAGAAACATAAGCTGATGGAATTATTTTGGTCTCTGATATGTGGTAAATTTGAGTTTTGTGTTCTTCACCAGATACTTCAAAATCTTTATATATCATATTTATCTAGAAAATGCTGTTTGTTGATTTCTTAGTCAAATTAGTGAGTTCTAAAGCAATGATGTGCATGGGCTATATTTTTCCCTTGTGTTTTCTTTAGTTTGAGGTTTTTTCCTCTCTTGTTTTTCCATGGTGCTACTTACTGATCATAAAGAAAATGTATGATGGCCTATATAGGTTTTAAGAGCATTTCTTGGCCAGTTAAAAGGGTGATTTACTGGTCTCCTTTTGATATACTTGGACCGCCCATACTGATACATTTATTGTGTTTTCCCATTTCTTCTTATCAGATTCCGAAACAGAAAGAGCAAGATTAAGTTTCAAGGAGCACCGGCGGGCTCACTATGATGAATTCCGCAAGGTGAAGGAATTACTACGGACTGGATCTCTTGTAGATAATGAGGCCGATGAGGACAACAACGGCCAGGAAAAGGGTGAGGATTCAACTTCTTTGATGGATGGTGTGAAGGAAGCTGACCGTGGAGAGGCTCAAAATACCAAGCTAAATCAACATCCGAAGATGCATCCTCCATGTGATGCAGTCTATAAATAATATTTGTTGTTAGTTAAGGTAGCATCAGAGTTTAGCATCGAAATGCATGATTTACTCTCTTTTGTTGCAAATGCTGGTTCATGACTGAGCAAAATCTGGGGTAGCACAATCTGTTTCTCACAACATTACTTTGCAAAGTGAAATCTCCAGATCTCCAATCCATGTAAACGTTGATTGTTTTATTTCGCAGTTTTCTTTCTTTGGTGAGAGCAAATATTTCTGTAATTTCAGAAGTAACATGTTGCAAGACTTTCATGAAAACCGTGTAAATCCTGTAGCCAGGTGGTGGCCTGTCATTGAATAATGTGGGTACAGAAATCTGAGACCGAGAATGCTGTTAATATAATTTTTTTTTCTTGGGAAATGGTAAACAATTCTGTGATTGCCATACTTTCTATCAGTTGGTTAAGAATGTCTTGATCCACACACTCCAATGCCAAAAGATAAAATATATGTAGAATTGTCTCTTGTTTTGTGAGAGTGGAGCTCCTGTCATGGCCAACCGCTCACCTATTTCCTTTGTTTCTAGTTTGGTATGTCATATATAATGCAACGTATTTTGCAGCTATTCATGGGGAAAATATGAAACACTGCCCATTGATTTACGAGCAATTCATGTGTCATCGTATCAAATCGTGCTCTCTTCCTGTCAATATTGAGCTCTAATTTGAGCAAAAGAGCTAGGCTACTGGTGATTCTGAACCACTTAACCTATTTAGCTTTTCTAGATTGCTCAAAGACAACCTCAGTCCAAGCCAACCATTGAAAACCACGACGCTTGTTATGTTGCTTTCTTTTTACTGTCTTGTTGACATCCAAAGAGAGATACCGTCTTGTGGCAGAAGAATATTATCGCACATGATCGTGCGCCCAGAAAACAGCAATACGTCGCAAAAGAAGTCGTTTTCATTAACTTGAGAAACTGCTGTCAGCCTTGATTGACTGCTCTCTGATCCAAAGTAAAATCCCCGCAAGCAAGCAGAGATGTCCACAGTCTATTTATCTTCCACACTCATTACGCTCTTTTCCTTTCTTTTCTCAGGTTGTCAATTTTCCCAACCATCATCACCATCTCATTATAAATTCTCCTGGTGTTCCTTGTAGAAAACATACTGTTCTTCATGTGCATTCATTTCTTGATCAAATAAATTTTAAACAGTTTTTTACAGGATGACAGCGATGCTCCAAATGTTCTTCATCTGAAATAAACCACATGCTCTGGATGTGCTGAGATCCAATTGGGTCTCTAATTCCGTCATGTCGGCCTTATGTTGGAAGGAAATCCAAAATACAAACTGACAAGAAAGTTGGGACTGAGATTGTTTGCGAAACAACCAGACAAGCCACAAAAATTTGTTGTCCTTCTCATGCAACCAAATATTATCTGTCATGGCTACTCCAGCTATAAGAATGCCATCAACTTACTTGGCAAATGCTATTTGATCATCTCAGTAGGGCTATAAGTTTAGGTAGGTTGTGACAAACTGGATCCCAATGATTGAGGGGTGGATTGGATTGGTTGTATTTGTTAGATTTGATTTGATCCCCGAAATCCAGCTATCTGACAAGGTTTGTCCTTCGATCCAACTAGGATTTTCGCTTCCCTATAAGATCACAACCATACACCATTTTCATGAAAAACAAATTCTATGTATCCTTCCCGTATAAAGTGGCCCTATTTCTCAACTATTCAATTCCAAAGACAACACCAACTAGACTTCTTTAGGAGGAGAATACTACATGGGAAACTTTTCTCAAGTTAGAATTTCCATCATTTTATGAATAGTAAGATGTCCATGTTTTCAAAAACTTCAGTTCATAGTATTTTTTTTTTTTTGACCATGGTAAAACAGAATCTATCTGGATTAATATAGTAATAATATCAAATATAGTTTCAACAATTTTATAACGAAGGCATATTGTAACCCAATGCATGTTTAAAATATTGTAAATAGCTTCCATGTAACATTTGCATGTGAATTATAAATAGGATATCCTAACATGTTTAGCTTTTCCACTTAAGAATACCATATTAATCTATAAAACATCGACTCATGATGTGCCTTACACAAAACCATGGTGCACTCACATTGAGGTCGTACTATATTGTCTTTTCCTCACTAAATTAAAGAAAAAGATGGAACTTGACGACACAACACATGGGAGGACAGGTCCCAACGTGACCCATGGTTGCTGGCCTTGCCCTCACGCCAGTCCCTCCCGGTCCCCTTCACATCAATTATTTAAGCAGAGAAGAAGCACCAGCGTCCAAAGTATTCAGTAGATTCACATGGGAGATGGCTAATATATAATATCAACTGGTTGGTAGCCCCACCTTAATGCCTATCTCTTACAATTAACATATCAAGCTACAGCCTATGATGATCGCTTGTATAGAAGTTTCTATGCGAGCACACTTAAGCCGTCTGATTTATCTCTGTAAAACAATGCAACAAGTTAAAACCCGAGATGGATGTTTATTTTGAATTTGTGCATAGAAATTTCTATGCGTGCGCCTGGAGGATAATTTCCTGTTTCATTCACCAAACTCCTCCAAGTCAATGATTGGGTCAACCGAGAGAGAAGGTAATAACTGTAGGAGATGGACAGCATCATCTACTTCAACGGTTGAGATGGTATGTCTCACATATTTTCCTCCCACAAGCGGCTGAGATTGAAGAAGCCATCATATTTTACCCTTATTATTGATTGCACCACGCGCTACACGTTTTGTTCCTCGTTTCAAAAAAGTTGACAAACTCGTGCCCATTCTTTTCTGTCATTTCCTGAATCCCTGTTCATATTGTAATATCTTTTATAATTTTATGTTGGAAAGAGCTGCATTCTTATATTGTTTGATAAGAAAAATGGTATCTATAAAAGTGAAGGAAATATTCAAACTATCATCTGCTCAAATAAGGAAAATGAAAGACCAACCAACCCTCCTCATAAAGCATTAATACTCAAGTAATCCTGATTAATATGATCAAAGGGATCATGATTAAAAGTTTTCTTAAGGTGATTGTAAGGGTCTTGTGTTGTTTTAACACATGATATTTGTCTCTTGTTATCAACATATAAATTTTTAAAAAGAAATTAAATAGTTTTAATAACAATTACCATGACAACATTAACTCTATAAAAGTTTGTTAGTCTCAAAGTCAGTGTTGAATGCGGTCCATAAACTTGTATTAACCAAGCACTTACTGAGCAACCAACGTTGGTAGGATCCTATTAGATATCGAGTTACATTCTATGGTAGATGGGACTCTAGGATTTATATAGTGTAACAAATAACTTCTCCATTCCTACCGTTATCGATTTATGAAAAGCTAGCATTTTTTTCCATGAAACCCTAAAAAACTTTAGTATCATAGGTTGCTAATACAATATAATATAATCACAAAAACTCTTCATACAATTGGGTATCTAAAGTCAATTGAACTTTCAAATAATTAATTGTTGTTACGATTCTATACTTCTTTCCCTTTTGGTTCAGCACATTCTCCAATTTCCTCATGACCATTCATTAATCCTAGAATCATCCACAGTCTTCACTTACAGCCACAAAAAATCCTTAGTTAAAATAGGCACAGTCTATATTCAGCTTGTTTGCAATACATGGTGGATTTCGAGATCAAAACAACTCACATGATAATAGCCGTAGAATACCTAATGGTGAGTGTGAATCTCAAAGTCTATTATCTAGCATAAAAAGACCAATTTCCACTTCAACAGCAAATCCAAATCACACCCAATTGAGAATGAATCATGCGTTTCTAAGGACCAGAGCTTTGTGATCAACCTTCATCAACTAAAAAGTATCATGTCAAAAATAAGATCTCCTTTGCAAGTAACTTGACATTTTACAAATATATGGGGCACATTAAAAAGCAAAAATAACTTATTTGCCGCATTGTAGCTTATTTAAGGGGTTACATCCAAATCTCTCGGAGTCCCACAGGAATCGTTTCACTAATCCGGCCACATCTCCCACTTAATGCTCTGGTCTAGTCTTGATAGAACCACGGCCATTAAAATATTAATTAGTTACTTCTAAAAAGCAAAACTATCATCTTTTCTTCTTCTGCTGATTTTATCTTAGGTCCATGATGGATTTGGTCTATCCAATAATTTCTACATAGAAAACTACAGCCATTAAAATATTAGTTAGTTACTTCTGGGAACAAAACTATCATCTTTTCTCCTTTCAAAATCCTTCCCATCTCTCAATAAAATCCACCACCAATAATGCTAATATGGTTCCTCTCAGAAAAATAACACTACCATGTTTCTGCGGATCACACCGTAGAAAATAAGTCAAATAACTCGAACAGGAATTTTGACCAATAAAATGATCCCTTGCCAACAACCACCAACTCTTCTTAATTTTCTTTATAGCTGCTGAAAAATCCTTGGGACAGAAAAAGAAAACAAATCTCTGTCCCCTATGAAATGGTAATAAATCTCCTTTTCAAATATATGAAGCCATGAGAATCCCACACTGCTGTCTATACTCCTAAGAGAGCAAGTAAATGCAAGTAGGAAATTAGAGTGATCACCAGTTCCTTGGTATGTACTTTGCCTTCCTTGTTTTATCTCTCTTCTTCTGTGATCCGAATCTCTTTATTAGCTTCACTGGATCTCCTCAAAGCTCTCTCCTTTCTCCGGTTGCCAATCCCCAACTCTTTTAATGTTTTGAAAAATCATTGGAAAATGAACTAGACCTCTTTCTCGAATTTCCAATGTAAAATACTCTTTTCTTTTCACTTTCAAATATAAATCCAAGAGAACCCCACTCTGTATTCTATACTCTGCAGTTAAGCAGGAACTTAGAGTGATCCCGTCTTCCTTTGCGTCTGCTCTCTAACTTCCTCTTCTTCTTCTTCTTCACAGAACTCCTTTAGATCTCCTCAAAGCTCACTCCTTTCTCCAGTTTCCACTGACTTTGGGCTACCGAGATGATGTTGGCGAAGTCAACTCCTGTAAACCCATCAAAGACATCATCTTTGGCCACCTCCATCCACCCTCAGCTCTGCAATGGCGGAACCCGGCGGGCCCACCAGGTGGAGCTCCGCCGCCGGCGACCCACGGTCCAGGCCGTGCTCAGCCGGGACGGCAAGAGTGTCAGCCCGCTACCCTCGCAGTCTGTGGCCCCCGGCGGACCCCAGAGGCCTCCGTCGCCGGCCGAAGCGATTGACGTGAGGGTGGTGCTCACCGTGAGGAACAAGCTGAAAGAGAAGCTGGTGGACAAGATCGAGAACCGATGGGAGTACTTCATCAATGGGATCGGGCAGGGGATCGTGGTCCAGCTCGTTAGCGAGGAGATCGATCCCGGTAAGCTGTTTATTTAGTTTAAATTCTGTGGGTTTTTGGAATAATGGAGACTGCTCTGTTTCAGTTTTCTAATTTCTATGGTTAAAATTCTTATCTTGTGCTAGTTTTTCTCCCTGCCTTTTTGTCTGATTGTAGTTAAAGGACTTGTCTTTATTAGTTCGTATACTTGATGCTCACCTTCCAATGCCGACTTACACAGATTTGTTTGTGATTTTTTGGTTATTTATACTGTTATTATTAGCTATGGGTTTGGATGCAAAAGGGAAGTGTCTTTACCTCAGAAATTTGTACAAGGAAATGAGATTTATGGTAGAAATCTTTCTTACTTTCATGTTTGAATTGTTAGATTATTTCTTTTCGTATTTTCTTTTTTAGTAATAAAATTTTGCACATATTAATTGGTCTCTGTTTTTTATCCTTTGTTTGGAAAAATTGCAGTCTTGTTGTGCTAAGTTAATAGTTGATGACTATGAAGGAATTTTTGTGTGTGTTTTGCTTTCATAATCATTGTGTTTGTTTTTGGATCAGAGGATCGGAAATGTATTTATTTGCAGATAAATAGATTGGCAAATGAGATTTTAGGTAGCGCTAGTATTAATTTAGCTTGCATGTTAAAGCTATGGCATGCTTATGAAGAAATTGCTGAAGTGCATTAACTCCAATACAAGTTCTTGAAATGTAAATAATGACCATAAGCTTCAGATGGAGTGGCAACTATTATTAGTTTAAAAATGTCATTTTGGGTTTTGTTGCTGTCCTAGTATGTTTTTCTACATCTGCTAGTTTTGCCTTCTTATAGAAATGTGAAAAAACACAAACATTCAGCTGAGGTACGACCTCAGACATCAAAGGGCCTAAAAGTCAGGATTATGGACCTTATAAAACCTGCATGTGTGTCATGATGAAGGTCATGAGGAAAGCTCTTCTCACAGAGATGAATGGGAAAGCAATGTTTTTAGTGCTCAATCCTGATTTATTTCGGTTCTTGTTTGTTATGATCATATAACAAAACTTAAACATCATAGAATAGTGTTTCATTGTAATTGTCATGCAAACCAAGTTGCTTGTTTTCAGTTATAAAATGTCTAATCCTGTGACTTGATTTGGCTTGCATTTTAGATATATGAATTTCATTGCCACAATTCAATAAGATTAAGATACATTCTTGATTCTACAAAATAAACTTTTGAATTACAATTTTTTACATTTGTCATGTCTACAGCCACTAAATCAGGGAAGAGAAGTGCAGAGGCTGCTGTTAGGGGTTGGTTGCCAAAACCATCAAATCACCCGTCTATTTTTGAGTATGCTGCCAACCTCACTGTTCAGCCTGGTTTTGGCCGTCCTGGGGCCATTATCATCACAAATCGACAAAACAAGGAGTTCTACCTTATGGAGATTGTGGTTCATAGTGGTGCTGATGGCACTATTTTATTCCCCGCAAATTCATGGATCCATTCTTGCAACGTTAACCCACAAAGCAGAGTTATATTCAGCAATCGGGTGAGGAATAATTTTTTCTATTAACTCTTCTAAACTTTTGAGTTACCGAAACTAAAGTGTGGTGGGATAATATCAATTCAAACCAAAAGAGACTAGCTTACAAGAAATATCCTCCTAATGCTGTATGAAGATGCGCGTGCATGCAGACACACACACAGAAGAAGAAGAAGAAACTACCATCCAAAAAGTCTGGCTGCATTGCACACAAAATTCTCATAACTAAAACCACATGCCCAGAAGTAATTTGACCTAATGAGTCTTTGTTTTCCATTTTGCATCTTGAATTGGCCTCCAGTGTTATCCATCAACTACTTCAACTGTTGAAGAGTGTATCATCCAGAGTTCAATTCCTATGAGTTTGTGATACCCATGATGAAGAAAGTCATCATTGCATTTGATCACTTATTGTTTGATTTGATGCCTTTTTATGGCAATGAACAGGCATACTTACCCTTGCAAACTCCAGCTGGTCTCAAAGACCTTCGCCAGGATGTCTTGGTAAGCCGTTGTGGTAATGGGAAAGGCGAGCGGAAGAAATTTGATTGATATATGATTATGCCCCTTATAATGACCTGGGTAATCCTGATAAGGATGTGGATCTAGCTAGACCAGTGCTGGGTGGTGAGGAGAGGCCATATCCAAGACGATGTCGTACTGGCAGACCACCGATGAAATCAGGTATATTCCACATAGATTAAAACATGAGATACTGCCTTGAGGGGAAACCATCATAATAAGTTGGCTGTAGTGAATCATATATCATGGCTAAAAATGTCAGACCATAACAAATAGATCCCACTTTTTTGAAAAACAAATTGAATCATGTTTAACAGTTATTTCTTTTGTGCATATCAATACTTGTTGCATCTATTAACAGTCCATTGCTACTCTGTTCATAATGATCATTATAAAAAATTTAAATGAAAAAAATTAATTTCAACAGCCTATGTATAGCTCCATCTCATCTTTTAGCATTTGGCAAGCTATTAATCATTAGATTTTTCATAACAATTCTCACATTTAGTATATTGATATGATTTACCAGCATTTCAGTCAATCAGAAATCTTTACCTTCTTTCTATTAATCCTAAATTTGCATTTATCTGCTAAAATCCATGTTGGATACATATCCAAATTGTATACACATCATACACACCAACAAAACAGCTTCTAGATACTGGTAGTGGGACAATGAGTTTGGCCAATTTTTTTTGCCATAGGAAAGGTGCTTCCCCGGATTCTATTGAGAGCATTGACAAGCCCTATTGGAAGACCTTAAGAAATAATATTTTAAAATATTTTCTTTAAACAAAATATAATTTTTTTACATATCCCTGCATATCATCCCCCCCACCCCCCACTTGTTGGTTTAGATACTTGGACATGTGTCTGGATCTGATTCTTGCTCCTGCATCCAAGCCTCGCTTGACTCCGTATAATCTGAATGAAGTTCTTAATGTCTGTATGACTACATCAGACCTCCATATTGCAATAATCCATTCCTTTTGATTTCAGAGTGCAAGTAATTTGCATTCTCATGAAAGAGAACTGACATGTTCACTGCTGATTTAAATTCCAAACAATGATGCATTTGTTATTTATTACTTTGTTAACAGATCCTGGTGCAGAGAGTAGGGTGGAGAAGCCCCATCCTGTATATTTCCCAGGGATGAAACCTTCGAGGAAGTCAAGCAAAGCACATTTTCCTCTGGAGCTCTTAAAGCATTGTTTCACAATCTCATACCAGCTTTGAGGGCTGCACTCTCAAGTTCAGACACCCACTTTGGGTGCTTTTCTGACATTGACAGGCTATACAAAGATGGGGTGCTATTGAAGCATGAGGTACATGAAATTACTGAGGGGCTGATGCTTCCTTCGATGCTGAAAGGTTTAGTGAACATGGGTGAAAGGCTGATGAAATACGACCTCCCATCAATTATATCAAGTAAAAATCAAGGCTCATTCCATTTACATGCATTCAACTGATGATATTTTTGTTATAGCTTATATTTTATTTTCAAAAGATAGATATGAACTTTGGTACATGTTATTATTATCAGATATCAGCTGTCTCTGTAATATCTATCATCAATGATCTGTTATCTTCAGGAGACAGGTTTTCTTGGCTGCGTGACAATGAGTTTGCCCGCCAGACACTTGCTGGTGTCAATCCTGTAGATATCCAAAGATTGAGAGTACATCCAACCTCTTGGTCTTTTAATTTACAGTAGATTTCTCTTTTTCGCTCTTCCAAAAACATTCATATGGGATGAGTTCTTGCAGGAGTTTCCAATTCTCAGCAAGTTGGATCCTGCAGTTTATGGCTCTCCAGAATCCGCAATAACTAAGGAATGCTTAGAGCATGAATTAAATGGAATGAGCCTTGAAGAGGTATTAGTTGTTCCTGCTGAGAAACATAATCCTTCATATGTTTTTATTTGTTTTTATCTTGGTATAATAATTTTATGATGTTGTGCAGGCAATTGAAAATCATAGACTGTTTATGCTTGACTATCATGACCTCCTTTTACCTTACGTAAAAAAGATCAACTCCTTGAAAGGAAGGAAAACTTATGCTTCAAGGACAATTTTCTTTCACACCCGTAATGGCATCCTTAGACCAATTGCCATTGAACTTAGTTTGCCACCTACCCCTTCTAGTCCTTCATGGAAAAGGGTCTACACTCATGGACACGATGCAACAACAAGCTGGATTTGGAAACTGGCCAAAGCTCATGTTTGTGCAAATGATGCCGGTGTTCATCAATTAGTTAATCATTGGTGAGTTTACTTTTGATACAAAACACTGGCAATTACATGTTGGTTTTTTTCTCATTTGATTTATATTATCAGATTTAGTATCATGTGAATATTTTCAGATTTAATATGACGTGAATATTTGACTTATTTACATAACATCATATATTTATGTCATTTATGTTTTTTGCATATGTGAGAGCCTGTGCTGGCAAGCCTAGTCCCACATCATTGTGCATTAGTGAGATCTTGGGTACTCATATAGTGCCAAAATTTCTAAATAACACCATCTTATTAACATTTTTAGGTAAGATCCTAGGCCTAACAATGGTATTTATAACAACTCAGGGCTTCCCCCATGAAAGTTAGTTGAAAGATATTATTTTGGTTCTTTGCTCTATATAAGTGCCTAAGATCTTCCCAGCACAAAACAAGTATGGGACTAAATACACGCCCACATGGATTCTCACATTCCCTCGTTTAAGCCTTGGCATCCTCGTCAAGCTAAGGATCTAAGTCCATGCAAATCTATTCATAAATATCAGGATCGGCCTGTGGTTAGCCCCAATGAACCTATGCTGTAGTCTTCTCTAATCGACATAACCTAAATACCAGGCTCGGCTTGTGGTCAGCCCCAATGAACATGTGCGATAGTCTTCTCTAATTCACATGGGTTATAGGGTGGGTTAGCTTGATACCATTTGTAATAACTCAGGATCTCACTCAAAAGACTAGCCGGAAGATATTATGTAGGTTCTTTGGCCCTATATAAGTATTTAAGATCTTCCTAACGAATAATTAATGTGAGACCAAATGCACGCCTCCATTGGTCCTCACAATATTAGAGCGGAACTGGCCTATAGTTTATGCGGACTAGGGGACACTACACCATGGGCCCTTTTAGGGGAGACCATAGGTTGATTTTGGTGTTTGTGATTGGATTTGGACCCTTAGACTGGCAAGACACCAAGGCTTAAAATGGGGGACAGAGAAATTCTTTGTGCACCACGGATGGTACAGAAAATCCGACGTGGAGTGCACCATCTTATCTAATTGGTCTACGTAGTCACCGCTTTTCAACGTGTATTTAATGCTTGTAGGTCGGCTTTTTCATTTAAAAATTTTGTATGACGAAAATACTCCTGTCTTTTGAAAAAAATTATGACATCCTATGGCGTATTATAGCCCAAGATGTCATAATATGGCCTAGGATATCATAATATGGAAGGAGTATTTTTGTCTAACCACTTTTCAATGCGCATTTAATGTCTGCATTTCGGCTTTTTCGTTTGAAAATTTTGAATGACGAAAATGCCCATGTTCTTTGGAAAAAAATTATGACATCCTGTATTATATTATGACATCCTGTGGATAAAAATTATGACTTTTTGGATGCAAGAAGTTATAATATGGATATAGAATGCCATAATTTTACCAAGGAACAAGGGTATTTTTGTCATACTAAATTTTAAAATAAAAAGCCGATCTGCAGGCATTAAATGTACGTTGGAAAGCGGTGACTATGTGGACCAACCGAAGAAGGCGGTGCACTCCACATCGGATTTTCTACACCGCCCGCGGTGCACAAAGAATTTGCCATAGGGGATAATGTAAAAGCTCGTGCTGGCATGTATTTGGTCCCATATCAATTGTGTGCTAGAAAGATCTTAGGTATTTATACTGCATCCAAGCAATCAAATAACACCTCTTGTCTAGCCTTGTTGGATGAGGTTTTCGGTCATTATAGTATATATATCCACTGATAGTTATGAGCATTACTGAACTGAGATAAAGATAGCATAGACATGTAAGTACTACAATTGCATTATATTTCAGCATGTCTATTTCTCTTTTTGTTTTGTATCTTAGTTGTTTCTGAATTTAGTGAGCCAGTATTCTAATTATCTGTTGTAACCACTGCTTGATAGAACAAAAGATTATTCTTTTAGTCGCCACTGCTACATCATCATATATGATGACCAAATTGCACGATCTCTAAATCGTGTTGTTCTTTCTTATTCTCATGTTACTTATTTATGTCATTGTTTTCTTCCTGGAATTTACTTTAATTTTTCTATCTCCAATAAAATGGAATATGTTTTAAATTTTTTAGGTTAAGAACTCATGCTTGCATGGAACCATACATCATTGCTATCATAGACAGCTTAGTCCAATGCACCCAATTTTCAAGCTGCTGCATCCACATATGCGATACACAATGGAAATAAATGCACTGGCACGCCAAAGCTTGATTAATGGAGGCGGCATTATTGAGAGTTGTTTTAGCCCTGGAAAGTACTCAATGGAGCTGAGTTCAGTTGCATACAAAAATCTGTGGCAATTTGATTTGGAAGCTCTGCCAGCTGACCTCATCCGGAGGTAAGAGTTCTCTGTGTCTCCTAGGGTCTTGATGGTGATGTTTTAATCACCATTTTCTTCAGTAAGTTTTTACATGAAAGTTCTATTCGTGCTTTCACCTATCGTCAAGTCAATTTTCAAGTATCACATGATCTTTCTCAGTTTCTGAGATGTCATATTTTGTGCTGTACTTTCTGAATAGTGATAGTATATCAAAGCAAGTACAATAGTAGTAGCGATCTTTTTCTCTTATCCAGTGCATAATTAAAAAAAAAAAGATTTAATTTGGGAGTAGGGAAGATGCTCATCTTTAAATGTTAAGTGGTTTGTTGTTGTTTCAGTTTTCTAGGAAACCAGTGAAGTTGGGAAAGAGGATTCCATGCTATTAGAAACATGAAGATTTAATTGTCATTGATTAGTGAGGTTGCAGTAACATAGAAAAGACTAGAAATGTAGGTTCTTGGGATTAGGATTGAAGGCAAGCTATAGAAGAGTCCATTTCTAATTAAGATTTTGGGCTTAACAAACATTGGTATCGGGGTTGGATGGTAAATTAGGATTAGAACTTTAGAAGAGTTTATCTCTTATTGATACATTGGCCTTAATTAACAGTAAGGATATTATATCAAAAAAATAAGAATTAACAGTAAATAAATCCAATAGATTGAAGAGTAATAGAGGACCAACGCAAGTGAGGCAGGTGAGCCAAAAATCTAATAAATGTTAATTAATATAGCAGTATTTTTATCTTTTATGAGGGCCATGGGCACTTCTATCTTTGTCCTTACATTTGGCTAAATAGTTAATATATATTATTAAAAAGTTATTTAATTCAGACAATCTTAGCTTTTTATATGTTCGGAATTAAATCTCTAATTTTTTAAGTATATAATGAGTCTTTTTATCTAATTAATTGAAAAAGGGGCAAAAGAGCTTACCCTCTAGGGTTTCATTGACAATATATATAGCGTACAGGATGTTCATATATGGCAATATAGGCCAGCAATAATGCAGCAATTATATGGCAATATAGGCCAGCAATAATCAGCAAATAATATCATAAAAACCTCCACTATATATGGAAAGAAATATGCAATACAAAATATATCCTAACATCCCCTGCAAGCTGAGCATCCTTGGCATGGAGGCGAAGATTGGTGCGCAAAATTAAAAATCGAGAAGTGGACAAAAGTTTGGTGAAGATGTCAACAAGTTGTTTGTCAGAAGAGATATGGACCACATCTAAATCATCCGATTGAACTTTCTCCCATAAGAAGTGATGATCAAATTCAATATGCTTCGTACGGACATGTAAAACAAGATTTGCAGCAAGGTATGTTGTGCTAAGATTGTCATAATAGATGCAAATAGAGTGCCATAAGGAGATGCCAAGATTACGAAGTAGACAACAGATTCAAACTATCTCGACCAGTGTATAGGCCAAAATCGATACTCCGCTTCAAAACTAGAGTGAGAAATGATAGGATGCTTCTTAACTAATCACGAGATAAGATTAGGTCTAAGAAATATGCAATATCCCGAAGTGGACCTCCATGTATCTGGACAACCAGTCCAATCAATATTTGAAAAAGCAACGAGTGATGGATTCAGATAGTGGGGATTTTTGCTGTAGGATAGTGTCCTAAGAATGTATCAGAGAAGACATTTAACAGCTTACATATGTATCTCGTGAGGTGCATGGAGATACTGAGTAACCGTATTAATAGCATATGAGATGTCCGATCTTGTGAAAGTAAGATATTGCAAAGTACCAACTATTTGACGATAGGTAAAGGGATATGCAAGAAGATGCCTTTCATGAGCTGAGAGACGAGCACTTGAAGAGAGAGGAGTAGCAACAGCTTATGAGAAAATCATGACGCTCAAGCAGTTGACGTGCGTATTTTTGTTGAGTCAAATAAAGATCAAATTGTGACTTAGTGACTTTAATGCCCAAAAAATAATGTAGAGGT
Source organism: Elaeis guineensis (assembly GCF_000442705.2). Taxonomy (NCBI): domain Eukaryota; kingdom Viridiplantae; phylum Streptophyta; class Magnoliopsida; order Arecales; family Arecaceae; genus Elaeis; species Elaeis guineensis. The sequence goes on from NC_026001.2 coordinate 17,995,238, forward strand.
CTCAAGTCGTTCATTGCAAACTCTTGTTGTAAAATGTCTGTAAGAGACTCTAAAAGAGAGGAGTTTCTAGTAATAATGATATCATCAACATACAGGAGAAGAACGAGTGCCAGAAGAGGAGCGATAAATAAATATGAAGGGATCTGCTACTTCTAATAAAATCAATCTCAGAAAGAAAGAAAGTAAAGTGCTGAAACCAAGCCCAAAGTGACTGCTTGAGTCCATAGATGGCTTTCCATAGGTGGCAGACATAATGAGAAAAAGAAGGGTTCATAAAGTCAGGTGGTTGTTTCATATAGACTTCTTCAGAGAGAACACCATAAAAAAGGCATTCTTCACATCAAGTTGCCGAAGCGGCCATCCAAAGAAGAAAACAACAGAAATAACAGTGTGAATAATAGTCGACTTAACAACTGACAAAAATTTTCTACAAAATCAATACTCTGTTGCTGTTTGTAGCCTTGAGCGACAAGCCGAGCCTTGAGACACTCAAGAGAACCATTTGCCTTCTGCTTAATCTTGTATACCCATTTGCAGCAAATGAGATTGATGGTTGGAGGAGGAACAAGATCTCAAGTAGAGTTAGCCAATAAGGCATCAAATTCCTCGGTCATAGCTACACACCAATCTGCATCCTGAAAAGTCTCAGCAAAAGAGTTAGGCTCGATGGGAAGAGAAGAACTCTTAGAAGCGAGGAAGAAGTAGACTCAGTCATATCCTTTGTCATTGAATGGATAGCATAGAATGTGTACAGAAAGATGGAGGAGAACATAGGTGAAGTAGATAAAGAAGATGGTGAAACTGGTAGGTCTGCAATAGGTGGAGTGGAAAGGGAAGGTTCAGAAGGTGTAGTAGCAGGGTCATTGTAGTGGTGGGTGCAACAGCCCTGGAGGTTGTTCGTCTGGTATAGACTCGGAGCTTTTTCTGACCAGCTGCAGTGGTATGGTTCTCATCTCTAATCTGTATGGCATTATGATTCAAGTTGATAGTAAATTGAGTTAATGACTCAAAGGTTGGTGAAACAGACAATGGATCGGTTGGTATAAGAAGTGCTAAGACCATCAATAGTAGAAATATGGGTGAAATTGAAACGAGAGAGTGCATCAATAGTAGGACTCTCATCCAATAAAGGAGGATTAGAAAAAAAAATTGAAATATATGAAAATCTGAAACAATAGAACCAATTGTAAAAAATGTAGAAAAATTGAAAAGACAGGGATATGAAAAAAGTATTTCAACAAAGGTAACATGCTTAGAAATGAAAATCTTTTCAGTGTTTGGATATAGGCAATGAAATCCTTTATGTTCATCTGAGAATCCCAAGAATACACAAGGGAGTGATCGGGGGAGAGCTTATGTTTGGCAATATCCTTTAAATCAGGATAACACAAGCATCCAAAAATTTTTATAAGTTGCAAGTCAGAAGGGACACAACCATGCAAAGCATCATATGATAATTTTTCGTTCAAAACAACAGGAGTACGATTTACAAGAAAAACGATTTACAAGTAAAGGACCTCTACTCAAAAATGAGGCATGCAAGCTTGAAAAAGAAGACTTTGAATAATATTGGATAAATGTCTATGTTTTCTCTCGACAACATCATTTTATTATGGTGTGTGAGGATACGAGAATCTTTAAAAAATTCCAGTCTGTGAACATAGAGCAAAGAATTTTTCATTTACATACTCCTTACTATTATCAGATTGAAGAATTGTAATGTTGCGATGATAAATATTTTCATGCATTGCTTGAAACTCCAAAAATTTTTCAAAAACCTCACGTTTAAATTTTAAAAGATAAATTCAAAAATAATGGGAGTAATCATCCACAAATATGCTATAATATTTATATCCAGAAATAGAGGGAACAAGTGCCTGCCATACACCTGAATGCACAAGTTGAAAAGGAAAAGCAGATTTTGATTCAGAATCATGAAAAGAAAGTTAGTCATATTTTTCCATATTGCATGCATTACAAACAGATAACTTGAGTTGAGAATGACCATTAGAAACAATTTTTTTTCTTTAATGACTTTAGAAAGAACAGCAAGATTGGGATGACTAACCGTCTATGCCAAATATTTTCACTAAATCCAGATGCAACAAAGATTGATCGTTGCTTATTCCCTACACTTGCAACTCTAGAAGAAATTGGATAGAGTGAAGTTTCCGAACTATGGCATCTAAGAAGCTCCTTTCTCGTTTCCAGATCTTTTACAAAAAAATCAAAAGAGTCAAATTCAAAATGAGAATTATTATCATGGCAAAATTGAAGAATAGAAAGTAAATTTCTTTTAATAGAAGGAATAACGAGAATAGTTTTGAGAGCGAAGAAGTTGAAGGAGTACTCAACCGTGTTTCACCAAATCGAAGGAAATTTCTACTACCAACTAGAATTTTTTCATGCCCATATTAAGGTTTAGAGAAAGAGAGAATACCAGGATTAGTAATCATATGATTAGATGCTTCAGTATTTGGATATCAAACTTTCTTACCAGGCTTTGAAGGCTCATAGCAGTGAAGGTCTAAGGAATATCATCTACTGTGAAAGTAAGGTTGAGGCATTGCTTGCATTGAAGAGCAGAATGATTAACTTTTCTACATATCTGGCATTGTGTACCAGATCGTGGAACATGGGGTTGTTGGCTAGATTGATTAGGGTGCGGAAAAGGCTGAGGATGTGTGTATGCTCTATTGTATCCATGATCAGGATTTGAATTGTGTCTGTCATGTTGTCATCGGTCTCTGTGAAAACTATCCCTACATCCACCACGATGACCTCGACTGCCATTTGCATAAAAAGCTTCTCCTTTAGTGGTGGAAGGAGTAGGTAGTGTCGTTAATCCGGCACAGTGCTGAAATTCTATTTCTTCTTACACTAGAAGTGGTCGAAGTTGCTCAAAAGTAGGTTTCATTTATGTATGTTTAATACACTTACAAATGCTCTATATTCCTCTGGTAGTTCCAAAAGAACAGTCATGACCAAATTGTGATCCGACTTGACTTCACCATCATTTGGAGGGCATCTCCTATGGATTTAACTTTTTGCATATATTCATTCATACTTATTGATCCTTTCTTGATACTTCATAACTCAGATTTCAGAGAAAGGCCATAGAAGCAGTCTTGTTAAGAAAGTATGCCTCAATATTTTTTCATACATCATGGGTTATTTTGGATGAACTGAATATGACCATCTGTAGTATGCTAAGAGACAGAGTAGCATTAATCCAGGAAAGTATAGTAGTATCTATCTTCTTCCACACTAAATACTCTGGATTCACAATTGTCTTCTTATCGGTTGTTTCAATAATTTGAAGAGGGATAATACTGGTCCCATCCACATGCGAAGTAACATCAAAACTCTTTAAGACATTTAGAAAAATTTGTTTCCACACCAAATATGTAGAATTAGTGAGTTCTAATTGTACGAGAGTTTTGATATTAACAACCAGTAGTATTGCAGTAAAAGGAGACATGTTTGCCACTAAAAGAAAGCACCACTGGAAGGAAAAGAGATAAGATCAGAAGTTACCAATAAAGATCACTTCCCAAGAGAAGCCGAGCAGCACCAGGGAAGGCAAGCGGAACCAGGGAAGACCAGAAAAAAATGAGTAGCAGTAGAAAAAACTAGTGGCTCAAGGAGAGATTGAGCGGCACCAGAGAAGGCCAAGCAAAATCAGGGAAGATCAAGAAAAATCGAATGGCAGCAAGAGAAGCTAAGCAGCACCAGGGAAGACTAGAAAAAAAAACCAAACGGCACCAGGGAAGACAACAAAGATCACTTCCCAAGAGAAGTCAAGCAGCACCAGGGAAGGCCAGCGGCATCAGGGAAGATCAGAAAAAAAGAACAGTAGCAGGAAAAATCTAGCGGCTCGAGGAGAGACCGAGCAACACCAGGAAAGGCCAAGTGGAACCAGGGAAGATCAGGAAAAATTGAGCCGCATCAGGGAAGACTGAATAGCAACAAAGAGGGGAGGTCACCTAGGAGGAAGGTGAGGTTTTGGTGGTTGGTGGCTATGGATCAATATCCCTAGTTAGGGTTCCTGCTCTGATACCATGAAAGTTATCCTCTAGGGTTTCATTGATCAATATATATATAGTACAAGATGTTCATATATGACAACATAGGCCAGCAATAATACAGCAAATATATGGCAATATAGGTCAGCAATAATGCAGTAATAATATAGCAAATAATACCATAAAAACCTTCACTATATATGGAAAGAAATATGAAATACGAAATATATCCTAACATTAATCACTACATTTTCACCACATGTTTTATTCCTTTCTCCACCAGAAGTGCCCATTAATTTGTCTTTTTTCTCGTAATAGTCTTGTTAGTTCTCCTATGCTCATGCTTCTATGACCTTGGATAGGATAAATATCGACCCTCAAATTTTCCTCATTTAGGTATAGTTCTTCTAGTCAAATGGTTAGTAATTTGTTTCACTGCCACCCTGGGATAGTTGAGGTCTGATGATGCAGGCCAAGAACCATGAAGAACTGGGCATCTTGTTGTGCAAGGTTAAGGTACACATGCAGAAGAAAAAGGGTGTCCTAATTTGTTTTGTGGAAGCTTTGGGTCAAGGATGCTTATGGATAAAAGACAACCTATGGTGTATATTGTCAGAATAAATTCAGCAGAACTTGAACAAGGACTCTCCTACCCTAGAAAGGATCGAAGAGTTTTCTGACAATGTACAAAATCAAAATTAATTTTACTTTTTTAATAATTTTGGATGCAAGAAAAATAAACTAGACAACTAGAAGGCTCTGAATATAAACTTGAATTCGAAAGGATCAAAACAAAGAACTAGAAGATAAACTAAGCTACAATAACTGATTGAATTCTTATCAACTGAATCTCTCAGTCTCACTTGAGAGTTGAGTCATATGGTCTTCACTTAGGCTTCCCACTTCACTGATATTGCGCTAGCTTTACATAGAACTTACAGAGCCGCACCAGAAGAATGGCCTTCATGGAGCACCATGAGGTGTGGAAGAGTCACTCAGTGAGAACACCCACAAGACAATTTCAAAAACTTTAATTTTTCGCATTATGATCAAAAGAGAAGATTATGTGCAGTATTTATGGTGGTGTTTTCCTGTGGCCTGTAGGATTTCTCAATTGCTTTAGGATATGATTAATCTAGAGAAAATAAAATGTTAATATAGTTCTCTAAATCCAATAGGACTTCTAGCTTCTCTAACAAGTGTCTCTAGGAGAAAGAATTAGGAAAACTTGACTAAAAATATATTAAAAATCAAAATCAACCATTTTTTAAACTACGACGGCATGGTATTTTGTAATAACTACAACTTCGGTAGCAATGACAGGTCTTCATAAATCAGCTATAGCTTCATTGCCCAATCTTCGACTAACATGACTTACATTGCTTTAGAAGGCTTATTCAATGATAGGCACAATGGAAGTAAATCCCAAAATTCTGCTTGTATTGTTTTAGTGAAGTTTTAAATTTGTTGATACCTATAATGCATCCTAACACTGTAAAAGTTTTTGTTTTTCAAGCATCTTTGAGTCAAGTAGCACACATGTCTATGCTTAGCCTTTAGTTTTAGGCTCCCAAGGTGTCACCCATGGTGCTTCGTATTGATCTTCTGCCTTTAGCATGAATCTCGAGACCTTGACTTTGAGTCTTATTCCAACATGTTTTCTGGTGCATCAATTGCTTCTTTTGATCCTTAGCAGTTTTTGCTCCATGACGGTGGCCCTTTAAGACCTTCGATCATAGAACTTGACATAAATAAGACCCACATCCTATAGGCAAATTAGGAGGTTTCCACCTTGTGCATCATTTGACCTCTTATTTATGATAAATAGTATTCTTTCGTAATAATTCAACCTATTTAAGTGATACTAGGGATAGCAATGGGTAATTGTGTTGGGGTCTAATTGAAAAGCTCTCATCTCATTGTCAACTCCTTTGTAATCAGGTTTAGTGAAGTAACCCATACTGAACCCACTTATTTTATATGGACCCATACCAAAACCTGTCAACCCATTTATAGGTTCACTCGTTTATTATGTGCCTTGAAGATGAAAACAAACTAGGGCCATGAAAGAAGGACCAAGGATCAGATATCCAAATCAGCTAGCAGATAGGGAAAGGGTCAACGATGTATATAAGACTTGACACCATGTGTGGCCAAGATTATGTATGTGGAGAACAATGAATATAAGACTTAACACTTATACACCCTCCCCATGTGTGGCGTAGATTGTGTATGTGGAGAAATAATTGAGTCAAAACAGAACAAACTTAGAATATGTGTAGATTATTCATTCTCTTAGTGAACATGAAATCTTCAATAACCTTTTCCCGTGTCCCATAAGTAGTTGATTTGCAGCTGTTTCCCATTTGTCACTGGGTTTTGGTCTATGTAAACTTCTAAGCTCAAGACTGAAAGACCTTTGTTAGTAGAACAAAGTAGAAGCAAATTGTGACATTGATGGTACCCTGGACCATATGCACTAACAAGCTCTTATCCTAAAGGTTCACATAATAGGAAGGAATAACTCAAAAAAGTAGTTGATTATTTGCAAACTGAACTTTTCTAGGGTAGTGGTAGGTGTCGTCTTTTCATGTCATCTGTGTCTTTTGATGATTGGTGCTTTAAAGTGCATCCCATAGAGAATGTCTCTATTTTTCAGTATGTTGTAGAGATTAAAGAATATAAGTTTCCAAGGTTTTCACTGCTTAAATACTCATTTAACAATTCCCTCTCTGAAGATGCTTCTATATCATGACCATCAAACCCTTTTCTTAATATAATGAATGGTTTTAGGAATCCTGATTTACTAATTGTTCCTGTTAATGGCTACTCTGGTGTTTCTCTGAGCATTGGTGAAATTTTTCGCACCATTTCCATCCATGTTCCTTTTGTATTCTCTTCTAATATTTTTTGAGGTGATATTGCTGTTGAATATTTCATGTTATTGGAGATCTTTCTGTCAGGTCATATATTTGAAGAACCCAACTTTAACCATACTTCAATTATTCATGGCGATCCCTTCGACTGTCAAGAAGTATTCATCAATTACTTGAACAGTACTATTCTTCTTGAGTATTCAGATGTCTCTACTTTAGAAGTATTTTATCTTCTCATCAGATCTCCACAGAGTTCTTTAGATACATAAATCTTTTGCTGCTTATGTTGTAATATGATCATCAAGTATAGTCCTTGTAACGCTAGATCATGTGGCCACCAAAATTAATGGATAATTCACTGAATTGAATATACATAATTTGAATTTCCATTTTACATGCAAACTTGCATGATTTACACAATCTACCCTGAAGATCATGACCTTTGGATGGCATATATTTCAGGGGTATGGCAGTGGAGGATCCTTCGATGCCTTGTGGAGTAAAACTTGTTTTAGAGGACTACCCTTATGCTGCAGATAGTCTTCTTGTATGGTCAGCCATAGAAGAGTGGGTCCGGGATTATGTTACTCATTTCTATGCTGATGCCAATAATGTAGCCTCTGATGTTGAGCTCCAGGCTTGGTGGGATGAGATAAAGAACAAAGGACACCCGGACAAGAGAAATGAACCATGGTGGCCTAGCCTAAACACCAAGGAGGACTTGATCAATATACTGACAACTATGATATGGACTGCATCTGGACAACATGCTGCCATAAACTTCGGCCAGTACCCCTTCGGAGGATATATGCCGAATCGCCCGACATTGATGAAGAAGCTCATTCCCCAGGAAGACGAGCCTGAGTATGAGAACTTCCTACTAAATCCTCAACACACATTCCTGTCTTCTGTACCATCTCAACTTCAAGCTACACAAATAATGGCTGTTCAAGACACCTTATCGACACACTCTCCTGATGAGGAGTACCTTGGCCAGTTGCATGAGTCGCATGCTCATTGGATCGATGACTGGCATATCTTGAACTCGTATGAGAAGTTCTCTGCAAGATTGGAAGAAATAGAGCAGATAATCAATAAGAGAAACAAAAACTTCCATCTCAAGAACAGGAGTGGAGCAGGTGTTCCTCCGTATGAACTTCTTCTTCCCTCCTCAGGCCCAGGAGTCACAGGGCGCGGGATTCCAAATAGCATATCAATATAAGCATGGCTTGGTTTGAATTCTTGAGCAAGTGTATGTTGGAACACCTGGATCATTCATTTAGAGTATTATCTGAGGCTATTAACCTTATATGTAACTGGAGTTTCTCATTTCTGTATGCATTCACTGTGCTCTTTTGTCAATATCAGTGAACTTGAAACAAGTATAGGTGAAGTCTCTTGGTGCTGATACAAGATATCTAGGTTGATTCAGTTCATGCTTTCACTTGTGATCTTAACTATCACATCCTAAACCCGGAACATAACACATCCTAAACCCGGGACATAACGTGATCATACCATCGAGTGGTATAACCGTGATAATATGAAGTCAACAATTATAATCTCGAATAAAATCAAAAATTCAAATTCATCATCTATTGAATAATTAAATAAATATCGATATACAGTGACTAAATCAAAAATAAAATATCAAAATTTATAATTTTAAAATTTAAAAAGTCATTTATAATAAATTTTTAACCAATTTAAGAACTAAAATTCTCATTACAAAATCACCAACCTCACTAGTATGGACTCTTAAGTGTGGATCATCTTTCATTCTAATCTTATTTTTTTGAAAGAAAAAGAAAAAAAAATAGATGTGAGCTATACCAATTAATAAGTAAATTTTATACTATCCTAGATCAAGCATAAGTTTGTACATTCATCAATAAATCATTTAGAGTGTGATCATCCGGTCCAATTGGGCCCAGAATCAGTCCACAGCCCAAAAAAAAAAAAAAAAAAACAGAGGAGAAGACTCTCAAAGGGAGTCTTCTTCCTCCGTTCACCGGCTCCCAATCGGAGTCGGAAAGAGCCCCTCCGGCTCTATTTAAGGAGGAGAACCCTCCTCTCTTCTCTCACTAAAGATCCGAGACCCAGTGGCGGCAATCATCGAAAAACCACCACGGAGACCGTCCTGTGCCATCCTTTTTGCTGTCGGAAAAGCCTCGCCGGCGTCGAAGGTGAGCCTCCTCCCCTTCCTCTCTTCTCCTCCTTTTTCCCCGCGCCTGTGTGCACGATCGTCGGGACCGGATCGAGTCCCGGATTTCTTTGAGAAAGGGATTCGGTCCCTTTTGAATGTTTGGGCGTCGGTGGCCGCCGCCGGCCACCGGCTTGGCCTTCTCTTGCCGTTGGGTCCCCTCCTCCTGCCGACGGCCGCCCCATGCCGGCTGCGCCACTGGTCGAAACTCCAACGAGGGGATTAGAGATCCCCTGTTTCAGCCCAATGGAAGCCCGGGAAGAAGAAAAAAAAAAGGAAGAAGAAGAAAAGAAAAAGAAAAAAAAAAAAAAGAAAAAAAAATCTATATATATAATAAAAAAAAAAAAGAAAAGAAAAGAAAAAAAATATATATAATAATGATAATAATAATAATAATAAAAGAGAGAAAAAGAAAAAGAAAAAGAAAAAAAATAATAATAATAATAAAAATAATACATGTGAGAGAAAGTTTCTCTCATCTCTCTCTCTTAAGTCTTTCTTTCTCAGAATTGAACTTTCTCTCTCTACCTTCTCTCTATATTATCTCTCTCTAATTTTCTCTCTCTAGATCTTTCTCTCTCATTATGGATTTTATCTCTCTAGGTCATTCTCTCTCTCTCTGATTGCATCACAGATCCTAGGATAAACTTAAGATGAAAATATGATGACCTGAGACTGCTCCAAAATTGTACAGTAGATTGGATCCCGATCCGATCCATATTCGAAATTGATAACATCGATCATGGTTAATCCATATTAAGTCATCCTGATATGACTCTGATGATCTCAATCATGATTATCACTTTTGAAGGATATAAAGATTCTCTCTCCACTTTCTCTCTCTACTTTCTTTCTTATGATCGACTTTTCTCTCTAAGAAGGTCTATGAATCTTGTACCAAGTCATGCCTTCATCTTTTAGGGTTCATATTTACTCTAACAAGATGATCCAAAATTGCCTTGATATCCATGCTGTATGTCAACCTCATTTGATTATATCAAGTATCTTTCAAATTCATTATTAAAGAACCCTATTGATTGATCTTGACTTTAATTCGATTGTGCTTCACATTTCTTATCAAGTCACTTGAATCTGACCCTCAGATAAGAGATCCTGAATTGTCCTGGTATCTGGATGGTCTGACACATCCGGTCAACAGTGTTCTTTCCTTATGATTTGATCTTGTTATAGTTATGGATAGAATTTGATAATGATTTGATATTTTAAATAGGATTAGCTGATTCTTCTAACGAAGTCTGAAGATCTAAGATGAACGAGGTAAGTGGATCTTATGTCCTTATTTATTTTTAAATGATCATGTTTTTATGTAAAGAATTGCTATTGATGAAATCATAATTTTTCATAAAATAAGATCACATATATGATATAAAAAAATGTTTTACTATGAGCATTGATTTCATGAATATGTCTTATGAAAATAGCATATTATGAAGCATAAATTTTATTTTTTTTCATCTATGTATATGTATGCTTTAAGAAAAAGATATAATGATTTCAAAGGCTCTCAGATGGCTATGAATGAATCCCTTCGGAAGGTCGACATCCGGAGTTAGCATCCACACGAAACATGGCCCTGTCAGTGGGTATAAAGTGGCACATAAATTAAGAACTCTGTCGATTAAGAAACATAGCCCTGTCACGGGTATAATAGTGACCTTAGCACGAATATTTGTGAGCAATATTTTGAAACATGACATGAATACATGATGAAAATGATTTACGATTCATGATTGTGAAATATACATGATTTATGCATGCATGATGAGTTTATAACTTGTTTTGTTATATGCTTATGAAATATTTATTTTGTATTACCTATTATTTTCTAAATATTGCATTATCATGAAAAACTTATGTTTGATTAGATAAGGAAGTGCAAGTTCTACTTACTGGGCTAGTGTAGCTCATATTCTTTTTGTTTTCTTTTTTTTGAACAGAGAAATAAGGTTAGGATCGGCAAAAAGAATCCAAGCTTGAAGATCGGCATAGCAAGCTTGAAAATTTGACAGCGAAGTTTAATTTATTTTATAATCACGAATTTGTAGTTATTTATGAATGTTAGATTCGGATTAGTACTTGCTTTTGGATTTAGATGCTCTGAACCAATATTGGTTCGATTATTTGATGAATAATAGAATTGAATCTTTTTATTTGACGGATTTTAGATGATTATGATGGATTGGCTTCGTGTTATCGTGGGTTCCATCCCTCGGTAGCATGGCCGTGTTATGTCCGGATTTGGGGTGTGAATTTTATGGTATCAGAGCTTAGGTTATAATCATTGGGGATTATGATATAAATGATATAAATGATTAGGATATGATAGAATAATATCAGAGCTTAGGTTTAAGATCATTGAGATTATAAAGTGATATCAAAACTTTATGTATGATCAATAGGATGTGACCGAGTGGAGTATAATAGATAATATCAGAGCTTAAAATTATGATCATTAAGGACGTGATAGAATGATATAAATTTAGATTATGATCACTAGAGAATATGACTTAAGTGGTATTTGAACTTAAGGTTATCATTATTCGAGATTGTGACTTTAGTAATATTTGAACTTGAGGCTAAGATCATGAGGAACATGATAGATATAAAAGAAAGGATTCAATAATTTGATTTCGAATCAATAGGTATTATGATAAAATTTATGCATAAGTGGCATATGATTCTATAATAGAATTGACGAGTTATATCTTAGATTTCAATTAGCAAAGTTGACCTAAGTACGAGAAGTGTTGACCCTAGAATGAAGTGGGAGGTATTGATATATTATGTTAGGTATATTTGATGACATTGGAATACTAAACCTATATGGATAAAGGACATGATAATTTTGTTGATTTTGATGATCATTTCTTTGCAAAGAAAAGTTGGTTTGGAAGTTGTCTAAATGATTGTAAGATAAATCGAAGGTTAACTCAAATTAATTCTAGACATATTGGATTCTCGAGGAGTGGTGAAGCTTATGTAATAAGTTCAAACATAGAAGGAGGATGAAGATTTAATTTGATGTGCTATGCCTAAGAGATAGTAATGACAAAGAAACCTTAAATTTTATCCTAAATTGTATATGAAATCTGAAAGTTGGATCTATCTTTGATCGATTTAATATACAAAGATATTTTTATTTTTGATAGATTTAGATAATTGGTAAGTTGATATCAGAGTGTGCAGCAAAAGCGTGATAGTCTGAATTGATTAAAAATATTAATCTTTTAAATCAAAAGATATTATGAAATACGTTAGTTGTAAATAAGGAAGGATTTTACTGATAATAAAAGATGCTAAAGAGAAAATCTATCTGATCAAGGAAAGACTCAAGGCAGCACAGGATAGACAGAAGAGTTGGCCAGATAGAAAAAGAAGAGAATTAGAATTTCAGATCGGTGATCATAATTTTCTAAAAGTATCACCTATAAAAAGTGTCATGAGGTTTGGGAGACATGGCAAGCTGAGTCCGCGATATAATGGATCTTTTGAAATTTTGAGCCGAGTAGGAGATGTTGCTTACGAACTCCCCTTACCATCAGATTTATCTAAAGTGCACAATGTCTTTCATGTTTCACCACTAAAAAATTTGTACCTAATCCAAATAATATGATAAAATATGAGCCATTGCAAGTTCATGAAGACTTGACTTACGAAGAGTTTTCCCTCTGAATTGTTGAAAAAAAAAAAAGCAAGTGCTAAAATGACACATCATTCCATATGTGAAGTTACATTGGAGTAATCATGAAGAGAGAGAGGCTACATGGGAGCTTGAAGATGATATGAAAATGAGATATCCACACTTATTTAAAATGAAGGTATGTTAAATTTCGAGGACGAAATTTTTTTAAGGGAGGTAGAATGTGATCACCTGGCCCAATTGGGCCCAGAATCAGTCCACAGCCCAAATAAAAAAAAAAAAAAAACAGAGGAGAAGACTCCAAAGGGAGTCTTCTTCCTCCGTTCACCAGCTCCCAATCAGAGTCGGAAAGAGCCCCCTCAGGCTCTATTTAAGGAGGAGAACCTCCTCTCTCCCTCTCACCAAAGATCCGAGACCCAGTCGGCGGCAATCACCGAAAACACCACAGAGACCGTCCCTGTGCCATCCTTTTTGCTCGTCGAAAAGTCTCGCCGGCGTTGAAGGTGAGCCTCCTCCCCTTCCTCTCTTCTTCTCCTTTCTCCCCGTGCCCGTGTGCACAATCGCCGACGACCGAAGTCGTCGGATTTCTTTGAGAAAGGGATTCGGTCCCTTTTGAATGTTTGGGCGTCGGTGGCCGCCGCCGGCCACTGGTTTGGCCTTCCTCTTGCCGCTGGGTCACCCTCCTCCTGCCGACGACCGCCCCATGCCGGCTGCGCCGCTGGTCGAAACTCCAATGAGGGGATTAGAGATCCCCTGTTTCGGCCCAATGGAAGCCCGGGAAGAAGAAAAGAAAAAGGAAGAAGAAGAAGAAAAGAAAAAGGAAAAAAAAGAAAAAGAAAAAGAAAAGAAAAGAAATATATATATATAATAAAAAAAGAAAAAAAAGAAAAATATATATATATATAATAATGATAATAATAATAATAATAAAGAGAGAGAAAAAGAAAAAGAAAAAAAAATAAAAATAAAAATAAAAATAATGCATGTGAGAGAAAGTTTCTCTCATCTCTCTTAAGTCTTTCTCTCTCTAGAATTAAACTTTCTCTCTCTACCTTCTCTCTATATTTTTTCATTTTAGATTCTCTCTCTATTTTCTCTCTCTAGACCTTTCTCTCTTATTATGGATTTTGTCTTTCTAGGATCATTCTCTCTCTCTGATTGCATCACAGACCCTAGGATAAATTTGAGATGAAAATATGATGACCTGAGACTGCTCCAAAATTCGTGCATAGATTGGATCCCGATCCGATCCATATTCAAAATTGATCATATCGATTATGGTTAATCCATATTAAGTCATTCTGATATGACCTCTGATGATCTCAATCATGATTACCATTTTGAAGGATATAAAGATTCTCTCTCCACTTTCTCTCTCTACTTTCTTTCTCATGACCGACTTTCTCTCTCTAAGAAGGTCTATGAATCTTGTACCAAGTCATGCCTTCATCTTTTAGAGGTTCATATTGACTCTAACAAAATGATCCAAAATTACTTTGATATCCGTACTGTATGTCAACTTCATTTGATCATATCAAGTATCTTTCAAATTCATTATTAAAGAACCCTATTGATTGATCTTGACTTTAATTCGATCTGTGCTTCACAATTTCTTGATCAAGTCACTTGAATCTGACCCTCAGATAAGAGATCCTGAATTATCCTGGTATCTGGATGGTCCGACACATTCGGTCAATAGTCTTCTTTACTTATGATTTGATCTTGTTATAGTTATGGAATAGAATTTGATAATGATTTGATATTTTAAATAGGATTAACTGATTATTCTAACGAAGTCTGAAGATCTAAGATGAATGAGGTAAGTGGATCTTATACTCCTTATTTATTTTTAAATGATCATATTTTTATGTAAAAATTGCTATTGATGAAATCATAATTTTTCATAAAATAAGATCGGCATATGTAATATGAAAAAGATGTTTTACTATGAGCATTGATTTTATGAATATGTTTATGAAAATAGCATGATTATGAAGCATGAATTTCATTATTTTTCCATCTATGTATATGTATGCTTTAAGAAAAAGATATAATGATTTCAAAGACTCTCAAATGGTATGAATGAATCCCTTCGAGAAGATCGACATTCGAGCTAGCATCCACACGAAACATGGCCCTGCCAGTGGGTATAAAGTTGGCACATGAATTAAGAACTCTGTCGATTAAGAAATATGGCCCTGTCACGGGTATAATAGTGACCTTAGCACGAATATCTGTGAGCAATGTTTTGAAACATGATATGAATACATGATGAAAATGATTTACGATTCATGATTGTGAAATATACATGATTTATGCATGCATGATAAGTTTATAACTTGTTTTGTTATATGCTCTATGAAATGCTTTATTTTTATTACCTGTTATTTTCTAAATATTGCATTATCATGAAAAACTTATGTTTGATCCATAAGAAAGTCAAGTTCTACTTACTGGACTAGTGTAGCTCATATTCTTTTTGTTTTCTTTTTTTTGAACAGAGAAATAAGGTTAGATTGGCAAAAAAATCAAGCTTGAAGATCGGCATAGCAAGCTTGAAAATTTGTAGCAGAAGTTTAATTTATTTTATAATCACAGATTTGTAGTTATTTATGAATGTTGAGATTCGGATTAGTACTTGCTTTTGGATTTAGATGCTCTGAACCAATATTGGTTCTATTATTTGATGAATAATAGAATTGAATCTTTTTATTTGACGGATTTTAGATGATTATGATGGATTGGCTTCGTGTTATCGTGGGTTCCATCCCTCGGTAGCATGGCTATGTTATGTCTCGGATTTGGGGCGTGACATAGAGAAAATGATTATCATTAGAAAATTAAACTTTTCATAATAACAGTATAATCATAAATCAGTCATGTTCTTGCATATATATAAATTATGTAAATTATATAAATATGATTTTCAATGCACGGCATAAAAAATTCATAAATCATGCTAACTTGCTAAATAAAATCATAAATTATTTATTATTTTATTATATTATAATTTTAATAATTTTCTTAGATTAAATACTAAGATTATGATCATACCTATGACAAAGCCCCAATCAATAAAATACCAACTATTATTACTTGTTGATGAAGTTGTATGCCACCTACTGTTACCCACCGGCAGAATTGCATGCCAACTGCTCTTATCTGACAGCAAGATCATATGAATACTAACTCTAGATGTCGATATTTTCCACTTTTAGGGGTTATATATAGCTATCTAAGAATATTTTTCCATAGTTCTTAAAAAAAATTTGCTTAGATCATATTTCATTGAATCATATTTTTTTTAAATCATGCATAAATAAAAACTAGATAATTTTATAGAGCTCATGATCCATAAATAATCTTTAACAGTAGAATAATTATGCAACCCTTCTTTTTATTAAAAAAATATAAATTTCATAAATATAAAATTCATATTTCATAAACAAGTATTTAATATTAAAATATTCATGAAACCACTATTTCAAGATAAATTATGAGTTTTATAATACATATGTTAAATCCTTATTTTTTAAAAAATAGAAAATAATTTTTTATAAGAAAATAACTAATAGTTCAAAGGCAAAGAAGTGTCAGAATTATCTCTTTCACCTTGAATCCTATAAGTTCAACTATATAAATCACCTGAACCTATTTAAAACAATTAAAATCCATCATCAATAATGTCTAATTAATTTATGCTTAGAGCCCCGGAATTCTAAGATTTGTGCTTTTGATTGAAAGAAGAGAGAGAGAGAGATGAAAGGATTGGATGATGGATACCTGTATGCCTTCTGACATAACCTTGCAATGAGACGAGAGCATTGGGAGAGTACTGGAGAAGGGTTCAAATATGCAGGAAGGAGACAAGGATAGGGAGAGGTGGTGGATGTGGACTCACCTGATCTCACAAAGGAGAGGCGATTCACGACAGTGGTTGGGTTCTCCTCTTCTGATCTCACCTAGAAATAGGAGGAGATGGTGGGATCCGGCAAGCTCTAATTGGCTCCGATAAGGAAAGGGCCTCAGTTCGCTTGCAAGCCAATGCCCGCACTATTGGAGCACCCAAGTGAAAAAAAATGAACCAAAACGGGTCGTCGCCCCGGCCGAAAAAGGATAACGAAAGCTGCCTCCATCGAAGGGCTGACCCGAACCCGTTAGCCCAATTCAGCTGCTCCTCATTGCTTGTGTTTTGAGAGGACGCAACATGGGCTTCATCGCAATCGCATAAAACCAAGCCAACTCCAAAGAAGATATCAATCGATGAACTTTAAATTATTAATAACCCTGCAAGTCTCAATATCGTCATCCATGCCATTCCATTCATTCTTCTCCTTCGATCCATGATTGGGTTTTATTTCTCTATTTTGCTCTTTTTAATTATAGTGAAAATGATTGAGAAATCAAGACTTGCCAATCCCTTGATCTCTTTGATTCCGATCTGTTTTTGAAGCTGAGATCATGGAATTTTCCCAACGTTGCTTTTGCTGTTCGATCACATGCCATGGATTCTTCGAAGACGGCAGAATTTAGTTCAATTTAGGCACAATCAGAGCTGTTCGAGTCTAAAAACCGCAAAAAAAAGAAAAGAAAAGAAAAGAAAACATGGCGTTCTTGATCCAACTTATGATGATATCTGACCAAGGTTTTAAATAACATCATAACAATTATAATTATCATTATTTATCTTAGAAAATAATCCTTAATTTAATATTAAACTAATAAATTTAAAGTAATGGTCATTATAATGATGTTATAAGGAAAATCATAGATAATAATGAAAAATAAAGATGTTACCTTTGCTTCTTGGACCTACAATAATTTTTAAGTAAATTTTGAGAGAGAAATTGAAATTTAAAATTTATTGTATTTAAAAAGTATAAATGAAAGCAATGGTTGTTTTTATGTTATAATGAGCTATTATAATGAAAATAATTGCTGGAATAATGTCACTTTTCTCAGTGATTTGACCTAATCGATCAGAAAATCTCGGAGATACCATGGATTAGGATGAATAACATGGATCTTTCCCAATATATAGATATGATTGTCGGGATAATTAAGACTTTTTCTATGCTTTTTTCTGATTGTTAGAAAAAATGAGATTTTTTCCATTAGATTAGAAAAATCGCTAGGATAATATCGATTTTTCTCGACGGTCGTACCTAACCATCAGAAAAAATGAGATTTTTCCTAACAAATGATGAAAATTTGTTCCGGCAACATGAATTGGGTGGAATAACATTGACTTTTTCTAGTAGTTTGATCTGACCACCGGAAAAATTAAGACTCTTCCCAACGATTTTACTTGGGCACTGAGAAAAATTGAAAGAATAATATACTAGGCTAGTACTTTGGGATAAATGCTGGCTAAAGAGCTTTATAGCAGCGGTTCTCTGCATCCGTCGACAAAAATATAACACTGTCAATTCCCATATTTCTTGCAGTGAGTTCAATAGCAAGCCTGGCATCATATTCGCAACAAAGTGATCACATACTCTCTTTCCCATTTATGTTGGTCATGCACATGCACTCACCTTGTTTTTCAGTAGAATATAGGAGTTATTTAAGCTGATGGGTTAGAAACCGACCCATCCTTGCAAATAACTCCTATATCCTACTAAAAGTTTTACCTCACCATTGTCATGATGAATACAATAACCTAGAAGCATTACTTTGGCTTTAAAAACCCCTGCCAACTGCAAAAACAAATTAACCTCAAGCAACCGAAAGCAAAAGCTCTCAAAAAAAAAAAATTTTAAATCTTTTGCCAAATATGCCACAAAAGTAGACTAATTGAGTCATTAGTCATTTCTTCTTCCCACCCTTCTCCCCAGACTCAAGAAGCTCCTCCAATACCTTGTCATCCAAACACTCCAGCTCAATCACTAGCTTCTCTTGCTCAGTCTCAGAACTCCCCCTCCCCCTCCCCCTCGGCGAAGACGAAGAACCGGAGGTACTAAGAGAGTGGATTTCCTCAGGGAAGTTAAGCACGGCGAGCGGGCCCCTCATCGCATAGGCCGCCCGGTCGTAGGCCCGTGCCGCCTCCTCGGCGGTGTCGAACGTACCAAGCCAAACTCGAACCCCATGCCGCGTCGAGTCCCGGATCTCCGCCGCATACTTCCCCGATGGCCGACGTCGAACACCTCGGTGCTTCACCTCCCCCTCCTTCTCCTTCCCCTTCCCCTTAGGGGAGTCCTCTTCCATATGCTTACTAGCTAGTGCTCGATCGATCGGCCTTCTCAGCTGTGGACCTGCCACCTTTAAATCGCTTGGTGGAGGGGAGGATCGGAACTTTCTGGAGATTCTTGACATGTGGGATTGGAGGCGGAATTCGAGTTCGTTGCACTTGGATGGGTCAAACCGATGGCTTTTGGACGAAGTTCCTGTCATCTGCGACGGGGTGAATAATTAAGTCTTTTTCTAGTTTGAAAAAGTGAAGACCAAACATGTGATTAATTAATTCTCCTTGG